>NC_091741.1:76143062-76443062 GCF_043380555.1 Nothobranchius furzeri
TTTCCCCACAAAGGGAAGATTATTTAAATACTTAAATAAACCTGTGTACTGCAAGGGTTTAGTAAAACACAACAAGTAAATAGACATTTCTACATTTGTTAAATAAATCTAACAGTATAAAAAAATGATGTAATCATTCAAATTCAAGATGGTTAAAGAGAAAACAGGCAAAATGTTAAGCATTCAACAGGTGGGAGAAAAGACATCAGATAGGACGAAGCAGGACAAAAGTTAGGAGATCAATCTAAAGGAATTTTCGGAGTTATGAATTCATGAAAAAGGTTTCAAGATTGGAGATCTTTCAAAAATTAATATGAAATGGCATCACATTTTTAGAAAGTGATTTCATTAATTTTAAAAGGAGCCAAAAGGTCAGAATTGATCTTTCTGAAATAGTTCAGAAAATTATCAATTTGTTACATAAAAATTCACAATTTTTTTCTTTCTTTTTGGTTTGCAATTTATCGACTTACAATAAATTGCAATTATTATTATTATTTGTTTTTATAGAATTGAGTGGTAAGGGGGCATTACCTCGTCTCCTTATACAAACCAGAGACAAATAAGCAAAGCTACATCAGGGTAGGTGGGATACTATAACAACATTGGACACATTGTTATACTATTCCACCCACCTTAATGAGGATCCCTTCGGCGTGGCAATCCCGTAGCCCTTGGAGTCCAGGTTGCCTCCCACTTTCATGGTGTCACAGGGTTTCCGCTGCTCGATGTATTCGTTCATGGTGGATTCCAGCAGGTAGGCATACTTCCCCTTGGACTTGCGGACTCTCTGAACACCTTCAGCTGTGGTTTTCACAAACACGGATGGCTCCGCACTGCGCATGTATGTCCACATTTTGTCAAAGAGGGCAATTTTTGAGCGCTGATTTGTGACAGGACAAAGAGAAGAGATAAAGCTTTTATTTCTCCATCTGAAAATTAAATCACTTTTGTTTTTAAATATTAAAATGCACATTTAAAATGTTTTATTGTTTTATATTAAAAAACTAAAACTACATGCTATTCAAATTTCCTCTCACTGAAGAGTTGTTTGTATAATTGCAGGACAAAATGAAGTAATCGTTTTTACCCTGAAAAACTCTTTAGTAGAGCCAGAGTCCAGAGTCCCATAAGCTATCTCCGTCTGCTTAGCCAGGTCCTCTGCACTTTCAATGGGGGAAACCATTCTCTCAACAGTCAGAAAAGCAGCCAGGTTAGCCGTGTAGGAGGAGATGATGATTAGAGTGAAGAACCACCAGACGCCTCCAACAATACGGCCAGACAACGATCTATGGCAAAATTAGAACAAAAAATATATATAGGCATTATTATCTTTCACAGTGCTTTTCCTGCCAACTTTTGGAACTGGAAAAAAAAAATCAACAAAATTTTCTTCAGTCTACATCAAATGTCATCTTTGAGCTTGATATTGATCTATTTCTGAGGAGAGAAAATGGTATTTTAAGACTAAAGGACTGCTTCACACATAAAAAAACAACAATCATGAAGATCTGCTGAAAAAAAATAAAAGCATTCTATTGACGGCATACACACGCTTTTCTTTTTTTGAGTGGACCAAGGCGGAACGTCCACCAACAGAGAAGACAGACATTGCAGTTGCCAAATTCCCATTGACTCCCATATTAAAAATGTCAACTTCATTGCAGAAATAAACATGTTTACAATCTGGTTCAAAAACCATTTTAGGTTTAAAAAATCTAGTTTATTGTCATGACAACTCTGAGGGTGGTAAATTTTTTGTAACTTATCCGTTTAAATGCAATTAAAGCTTGGATCGATGAATATGGATAATTAAGGTTTTGTACCTTTGATTGACAGGTGTCAGATGAGCGGTCAAAACTAGCGGTCAGTTTGCCCTCCTGCTTGCTCCAGAGAACATTAAAAGTGAGGCTGAGGCATTCTCATTAAAAAAAGCCTCACATTAAAAGTGTTACAGCCTAGAGGGTTAGCAGTACGGATGAGCGAAAAACGGAAAAATTAACTTTAAATGTTCAACCAAAAAAGAGGCGAGCTGAAGAAAACCTAGGGAAAACTGAAACATGAGCAACAGTGAAGCAATCACAGAGAGATCCGTTACTGTCTGTGTGTGTGCGTGGATGAGCCGGACGGACTGCGCTCCCGGCCGGCTAGAGAGTTTGTGTGTTGGGAGGGGCGGGCGCTCTATGTGACTGGCCAATCACAGAGTGTGAAGACAGTCAGTTACCCAATGAGGATTTTCCTTCAGCACGATTACAGATATTTACGAGGTTTACTCGTTTCATGCTCGTATTCGTCAAAAATGCTTTATCCGTTCCGGATACTCGTTTCTCGTCTGAAACGAGTATCCGGCTCATCCCTAGTTAGCAGAGTCAGCTTGTTGCTACATCAGCTCAGAGTTTGACCAGTGTCAGTCCCCCTCCACCGGCACAGCCCAGTACCGTTTTTGTATTTTCCTGGAATGACGAGACGCTTGACGGAGCCAAGATGACAAGAGTGGGAACCACCCACTGGACTTTATTCAGCTCTTCAGAAACCTACGAGTGACGGCGTGGAGGGTTTGTCTATTTTATATCTATTATTTGGACCAGTTCTGTGCAGCCAGAATCTCACTTGACACAGAACTTAATTTGAGTTTGAAGAGTCAGGGAGACATTGAGTTCTGTTTTAAATGTCTAATTGCAAAGGTTTCTAAAACGTATTGTCATTGATGTTACAGCTAAAGTCATTCTGTAGCCCAACAAACAGAATCAGAGTAATGTTAACTGTCACCGAAACCAAAATTTAAAACGGACGAAAAAGTCTTTAATTGTTGCCTTCCAGTTTAATGAGGGCACAAAATAAAACAACAGACAGATGAAACCAGTTCAAAAGTTTAGGAGGATGAGCTAGATGCAAGAAGTTGCAAACAGTGATTCAGAGTCATGTTGACACCCCTCAAATCACCAGCATGAAATGTAAAGGGCAGGTCAAGTTACAGGCTGATTCATCACTGAAGTACACATCCCTAACCTTATTGCTGAGCAACAGAGTTGTCAAACATGTTATGGTATTCAAATAAAAAAAACTGTAAAAACAGACCTATGTCATGTATAAAGACATCCACCTATAAAAGCAGAAACAATAAATGTAGACATATGGCGTTGTTTTTTTTAGCCATTAGGGTTAGGGTTAGGGTTAGGGTTATTGATGCAAAGCAATCAGTCTTGTCCTGTGTAGACTAGTCATTAATTTGACAGACAAAGTCTTGTATTGTAAAAATTGTTGTGCAAGTGAATGCTAGGCTAATTACAGTTCCAGTAAAATTCCAGCATTATCAACAACAGAAGCTGACTGAATTCTTCTGACGAACTAAATGAAGCAAGGCGACAAATACTAATCAGAGTGATGGTAAATACAGATGACAGCATGCACAGTTGATAACCTTGATTATTTGTAAGTGCATGTCTGTCAATAGTAACATTTTTAATGAATTAATTTAGATCAGATTTGGAAACTGTAACATTTTTTAGTATAGTGGATGCATAAGGGAACAGAGACTGATTTAATAATGTTACAGCTACTTGTTTTGTTTTGTAGAGTAGTATAGTTAGACTTTTAGAAATGTATGGTCTACAAATAGCATAAAAAGATATATCAACTTTTATTCTATTATTATCCATTTCTCAGGTGTATTTTCATGTGAGCAGTGTTTCTGTTGGTGTGTTTATGAACAGAGAAAAGCTATTGCACAATAGTCTGAAGATGTGGATGTTCTTTAAAGGTATAATATGTAAGTATTTTACAGTAAAGTAATCATCAAAATGTCTAATATCTCAATCACGTTGGAAGGAAGGTTACAGTAAAACAAACTTCCTGGAGGATTATCAGGTTTTTTTCCCTCTTTTTCAAAATGGCCAAAGAGGTACGCAGTCTTTGTTTACAACAAGCAAATACTGCAGCGTCTGCATTGTTTTGTGTGTGTGTGTGTGTGTATGTCCTGTCTGGCTGTGAAGCAAACAGAATTGATGTCTGAATGCTGGTGACAAGCCTTACAGATTTACTCTCAAGTGGAGCATCAAAGCGTCTGCTTTTAATGTCACGCCCGATACTTAAAACTTTATTGTTATTGTTTTTGAATGCTTTTTAATTCCGACCAGACGCGGAGACAGAGGTGAAAAAGAAAGGAAAAGACAAAAAAAAAGGGGGGGGGGGGTGGTGGGTGTTCCACAAAAGTAAACAATAATGAACAAGAATCTGCTTCTATACCTGCAGAAAGAGAGAAGAATAAAAAAAAAGACAAAAAATATGGGACACAACAACAATATAACAAGATCAAGCTATCACTGCGTCAACTTGATGAAGAAATATATAATCAACATTGTTTAACTGAACAATCACACGGTAATAAATCACAGTGCATTAAGTGCCCACCATAGCCTTAAGACCTGTGTTGAACGTGCCCAAATTCATACTAACGAGAGCACCATGTGAGCACCTGTGTGTGTACACACGCTTGTTTATGTAAGGTTTCTGTATAGGAGCGTCCAATAGAGAGTGTGAGGGGCCACAGATCTGCCCCCTAAAGATGTGTAGGAGACGGAGGGAGCTCCAAGTCCCAGAGATCCAGGAGTTGTCCCAGAGCACAGGAACTCCAGGGAGACTGCGACCAGAAAAGCCCCCGCTCCCCTCGAGAGGCGCAGGGGATCGCCCCGGGGGCCACAACCAGCAGCCGGTAGAGTCCCGGGAGATATCGGCGGCTAGCCCACAGGCCCGCCTGCAGCCTCCCACCCCCTAGCCGGCAGAGCCCGGGACCCAATGACATGGGACCCAGGGGCGACCACCCCCACGGGGGACCCAGCAGAACCCAGGGACCCAGACCCCACCAGGCAGCCACCGGGATTGGTCAGGCAGATGCCAAAAATCTTAAATCCCCTGACCCGGGATCCACGACCTAGGCAGACCAAGGCACCACACTCCACACCAGGTGTGGCAGGGAGAGGGGAGACAAAGATCTATATCATCAAAAGATGTCCCAGGAGAAGGGAGGAGTCAAAGGCCCCATCTGACATATACAGTCATAAACAAACACACACACTCCCTCCATCATGCTCACAAAAACACATACAACCAAAGACTTACAAAAATGCATGCCGGACACCCACTCATGCTCACCATACACACCCTATTCACTCTGGTCCCGGTACTGCTGCACATGGGGTACAACCATTGCCGTTCCCAGAGTTTGACCCTTTCTGCTGGGGTGCTGATGAGCAGGCTCCCACGCCCAACGCTGAGCACAGCAACCCACCACCCCAGACCCCAACCAGACGGCCGGATCTCCCTCCTCGCCTCCAGCCCCAGGAAGCCAAGCGACAACAGAGGTGTGCTAAGACCCCTAGTCTCCCTCCGCCTGCTCCAACATGGTGTTAGTGAGTGTTGATGAGGTGTATTCCATGGGTTTGTTGAGCGGGCTGTGCGGGCATTGTCTGGCCTATGCCAGCTGATGCAACCACACCACCCCACTTGCACCCACAGCCCTCAGTGTCTAAGTGCAGTTTAAAATTGGAAGTGGGCACCGGCACTTGGGATGAGGCTGAGATATCCCCCTGCCAAATGCCGTTGAATGTGATCACACCCAAGGCCCTAAGTGTGTTTGCGTGGAATGTCGTTGGTGGAAGTGTATAAGGTGCAGATAAAATTGGGGGGCAGGTTGCCACAAGAATGCGGAAATGGGGTCCATACCCGCACTCCCTGACTTGTCCACCCCCCCAAGGTCCTATGTGCATGTTTGTGTGATGATGTGAGGGAGCAGGAGGAGAGAAATGTGTGGGGATGGGGAGGAATGGCTGGTTGGGCAGAGAAGAGATATTGCACAATAGTCTGAAGATGTGGATGTTCTTTAAAAGTATAATATGTAAGTATTTTACAGTAAAGTAATCATCAAAATGTCTAATGTCTCAATCACGTTGGAAGGAAGGTTACATTAAAACAAACTTCCTGGAGGATTATCAGTTTTTTTTCCCTCTTTTTAAAAATGGCCAAAAGGTACACAGTCTTTGTTTACAACAAGCAAATACTGCAGCGTCAGCATTTGTAACATCAGCCGACAAAACACAGCAGCGTTTCGTAAAGATCCTAAGTCAGTCACGGGAGCGGCGCAGAAGTTGTTTGTGGTACCACTTTGAAGCCAGTAAAGTAGAAGCAAACACTCAACTCTGAAAAACTAAAGCTACTTTTTCTACTATCAACAACTCTATATTACAGTTAAATAACTGCCCAGTGAACAAAAATTTGCCAACACAAAAAAAAAAAAAAAGGTTGCATGTTCTAACATGTTTCTGGACAGCCTGTAGCTTTGATTATGACATGCATTAGCTGTGGCTTTGTTTCCATAAGCTTCTGCAATGTCACAAGGTTTATTTCCATCCAGTGTTGCGTTAATGTTTCACCAAGGTCTTACATTGATGATAATAGAGTCCAAAGCTGTCTCCAGCAGATCCCAATGTTTATCTTTGGGCTTAAGATTTGGACTCTTTGGTGGACAATCCATGTGTGAAAATGATGTCTCATGCTCCCTGAAACGCTCTTTCACTAATAGAGCCTGATTCTTGGAGCACATCCTGTTGCTGAACCTAGACCTGACCAACTGCAGCAACCCCAGATCATAACACTGCCCCCACAGGCTTGTACAGTAGGCACTAGGCATGATGGGTGCACCACTCCATCTGCCTCTCTTCTTACCCTGATGCACCCATCACTCTGGAATAGGGTTCATCTGGACTCATCAGACCACATGACCTTCTTGCATTGCTCCAGAGTCCAATCTTTATGCTTCCCAGCAAATAAATTGCAGTAGCCTTCAAAACTCACGGAACAAGAGTGACAGCCACACTTGTGGGACAGCAGTAGCTCAGGAGGTAGAGCGAGTTGTCCAGTGATTGAAGGGTTGCATGTTCGATATACAAATACAGAACATTTACTAATTGTGTTTGGAAAATGGGCTGCAGTAACTAAATTTAACTGCAGGATGTCATCGTTTTTTTTTTACTTAAGATATCCTTAAAAATCCTTGAAGACCTGAGTAAATGAAATTGTGTATTTTTTATTTATTTATTTTTTTCATTTACTTATTTGGTTTATTCTAACAGGATTTCTCTGAATTGACCATGAGTCTGGAAGACAGAACATATTTAGGTTAAAAATTATTTTCTTTCTTTTAAATTGCCAATAATAAATCTTAAAATCAAAATGATTGGCTTTTTAGGTTTATTACCAACAGACACAGCACTAGGAGACTTTTATAAAACCTGAAAACATGAAAAGCAGAAAAGAAAAGAGAAAAAAATAAAAACAAAGTGCAAAAATATGAGTCACCGTAAAATAATCTAGTTAATTTACAAACAACTAGCAAATGCTGAAAAAGTTCACAATATTTTGTTCTTTCTGCCAAATTAAACCCCAAGCATAATGTCAATACTGAGTGGATATTGTTTTTTAAGTACCTGGGTGAGATGTCACATCCTTGGCGCATAAAGGCTCCAAGGGAGAACCACAGGCTGTTGAAAATGCCAAACTCGTTAGTCGATTCATTGGTCTGAATCTGTCCATCTTCATACTCTTCAGTGTGCCACTCATAGGGGCTGAAGCGGCTGACGAGGAACAGTACCACGCTGACGCCAATGTAGGCAAATACAATACACATCCAGATCTCATAAGCCAATGGGTCCAAGAATGAGAAGACTCCAGGTTTGGATTTCTGTGGTTTCTTGATCATGATGGAGATCCCCAGTGACATGAATGGTTTGGAGAAGTCAATCACCTCTTCTCGTACCAGTGTGATAGTCAAAGGGGCCACTGCGATGTCTGCTTTCTGTCAAGCCAACAGGGGAAAACTTTGATAAGATTAGCAATCAAAATAACACATCAAATAGTTCCAGGCCAGACTGTCAAATGCAAATCTGAATTCACAAACTTTTTCATGGTGACACAGTATTTATGTTGGCAATAAAGGTAAAGCATTTCAACTGTGTCCTTAATAAAGTAGACTAACTCACCCCATACACCAGCTCTCCAACCATCCCATTCCAGATTTTGGTCTCTGCGTCTCTGGCTCCATACTTCCCATCATTAACAATTTTAAGCTGATACTTGAAGCCACAGTGCTTTGCAATCTCTGCAGCCAGATCAACACAGTAACCCTCGTAACGTTCATTATCCACAAAAAGGTCAGCATTCTTTTTCGTCATGACATATGGAGCTTCCTAAAAGAAGGGAGATAAAAACCAAAACATTAGTTGTGTCTGGTCTAGCTGTGTATGGTTCATATTAAATAACATATCTTTATATGTAAGAAAATCCAAATGTATTTTTTCTTGTGAAAATACAATGTTTTTTTTAATTAACTAAACTCCGGAAAATATTTGCATTAATGCATAATCTTCCCCTATAGCTTCCTAAGGACTGAAGTAAATGGTCTATATTTGATATAGCGCCTTCTAGAGTCCAGGAACCCCCAAGGTGCTTTACAACACGATCAGTCATTCACTCATTCACACGCACACATATTCACACCCTGGTGTAGCTACAGCTGCCCTGAAGTGCACTGACAAAGGTGAGGCTTCTGAGCACTGGCACCACCGGTCCCTCTGACCATCGCCAGCAGGCAAGATGGGTTAAGTGTCTTGCCCAAGGACACAACAGCAGAATTATCTGGTCTGAGCTGGGATCAAACTTGCAACCTTCTGATTACTGGACAACCCGCTCTACTGCTGTCCCTCGAGTGTGACTGTCACTCTAACAATGGTGGTGAAGAAATATATTAAATCTGTGTTGAAGGTGTCCCATGCAATCAATTTACCAAGATGGTGGTGACAATAACTGTTTTGTTTTCCATTCCCGTTGTGTCATTTGAAAAGATGTCGGATTTGTTGACAACCATTTTGTCAACTTCGTTCCAGTATCCAATCTGTAGGAACATTTGAATGAAAACAAAGCATTTGTGAGGTTCAGTGTTTTGCGAGCTACATTTTATACAAAATGAACCCAACATTCAATGCATGTACAAGATTTAAAGATGTGAGACCCAAGCATCAAACATGTTTTTTTTTAGTTAAGATGACCAGTCAGATATTTACCTTTACAGGACCATTGCTTTTTAATTCCATTATGCTCACAGAGTAATTGACTCTCTTGCCATGTTGATCAAACTGAATATTTCCTGTAATCCCTTCCACATGAACCTGAGAAACACAAGATAAAGCACAGGCATCATGAAACTGTTGTGTTTTTATCTAGGTTACTTTCCATCATGACAAAACACTTTTGAATAATACTTCCAGACAGGACCTAGAGAAACTCATTCATGTGTTCATCTCCAGCAGGCTGGACTATTGCAGTGGTCTTTTGACTGGTCTTCCCAAAAAAAAAAACTGTGAAGCAATTGCAGCTTATTCAGAACACTGCTGCTAGAGTCTTAACAAGAACCAAAAGAACAAAACACATTACTCCTGTTCTGAAACCTCTACACTGGTTACCAGTAAACTACAGAAACAATTTCAAAGTACTTCTACTAGTTTATAAATCACTCAATGGCATGTGGCCATAATACATGTCAGATATCCTTCCTGTATAGATGCCCGCAGAGCTCTGAGATCCTTAGGAAGCGGTCAGCTAGTAGAACCCCGGGTCAGAACCAAACAGGGTGAAGCTGCTTTTAGACACTATGCTGCTCACAGATGGCCTTTGAACAAATGTTCTTAAGGTGCACCTTCTGCACTGTATTTGCTCACCTTTTACCTTTGTTTGTTTTTAATTTTTAAATTGTGTTTTCTGTCATGTTGATTTTAATGTTCTTCATATTCTTGCTAATGGAAAGCACACTGAGTTGTCTCTGTGTATGAAATGTGCTATTGTGTTGAAAGAAAGCTGCCTTGCCTTGCTTTGCCATATAGGTTTCTCATTGTTAATACTGATTAGTTACAAAGAAATTATTATGAAAAGCAACTAAAGCAACAAATGAATTTCAAGAATGTAAAAACATCTTTCTAAAATGTTTTATCAGTTATTTAATCCGACACAGTTTCCCTTCATTGATTGTCCCAAATGAAAACTAAATAAAATAAAAATTTTGGATAGCTATGTATTTTCTCTTTTAAATTATGTCATCACCGCCATGGTTTAGCATGTAGTCTTATGGATCAGTATTTCCTCATATTTAGGTTTTGATTTTATAAAATTTGGGCATGATTTCAAATACTGTAATTCAAAAAGTGTTAGAACAATTTGGAAAAACCTTTGTTTGTCGTTAAGTGTATGAACAGTTGTGTTCATTTTAGAACAAATTTGACAAAAGATTTATACACTGTTTTTTTAGTTGCTATTTGTCCATTCTGTCAGCCAGATGCAGCCTATGGAGCCAACAACTCAGTGGTTACCTGCAAAAGTAGACTCATCCAGTCATTGAGTAAATCTGTATTTACTCTATTACATTGTATTTGTATCAGAGCCATAATTTTATCTGCTATGTTGCTAGAAAACAACAGGTAACAAATGGTTAAAAATTAAATATATGTAAAAATCTCAATGAAAACTGTCTTTAGAGGTTTACAGTAAATGCACCCTTCATCCAAACTGACACTTTTGTGTTTTATCGTCAACATAGATCCGTCATATTGATTTAAACAGGAAATTTGCATTCTCTTCTGTATTCTGTATTCTGTATTGTATTCTGAAATGATTATTATCAAGAGAAAACAACAACAAAACATCCACTCTAGCAAAGCATTGGCTATCACACTAATTTTTTAGCCACGGTAGATCTGTTTGAGAATAGACCTTTGCCTTTCTGTCTGAAGAACAGCCATGATAATAAGCGCCTGTACATTTGCAAGCTAAAAGATTGGTCTTTAATCATATATTTGAAGTACTCTCAGCTTTTATGGGTGTTTTTGCATTTTTGAAGATATTTTCTGTTACTATGGCAACAAGTCTTCACCAAGAAAATTGATGCTGGTTACTATGAATATATTTTTAAAGAAGCATTTCCTTTGGTTACTGCCCCCATTCTAGATATAATCAATCTATCCTTAGTAAATGGGTATGTACCACAGGATTTTAAGGTTGCTGTAATCAAACCTTTACTTAAGAAGCCTTCTCTGGATCCAGATGACTCAATGCATTATAGACCAATATCTAAACTTCCATTTTTATCCAAAGTCCTTGAGAAAATAGTGGCCATCCAAGTATGTGAGCATTTAAACACTAATGATCTGTTTGAGGAATTTCAGTCTGGTTTTAGAGAGTATCACAGCACTGAAACCACATTAGTGAAAATTACAAATGATATTCTCATGGCCTCCGATAAGAATCTTGTGTCTGTTCTAGTCTTGTTAGATCTCAGTGCTGCTTTTGACACAGTTGATCACAATGTTCTTTTAGAAAGGCTTGAACATGTAGGGATCAAAGGAACAGCGCTTGGCTGGTTTAAATCCTACCTGTCTGATAGATATCATTTTGTAAATGTACATGACAAATCTTCTTCATACTCCAGGGTTACTTGTGGAGTACCACAGGGTTCAGTGCTTGGAACAATTCTTTTTACTATATATATGTTCCCAATTGGTAAAATCATTAGACAGCATGGGAGAAACTTCCACTGTTATGCTGACGATACTCAGTTATATCTATCCACCCCTTAAGCCCTAGGGTCCCCCAGGCGGTGGACCCTGTGATGTTAGTTCCTCAACAGGGTCAAAAAATCCTCACACTACAGAAGAAATAGTAATAATTCCCATCAAATTAATCAGCAAGCCCAGCACTACAAGGCTATCTAAACTATTTTTACCATTAAATACCATTCTTACCAATTTTTGAGAAATATGCTTCAAAATAGGCCTAGGGCTTAACCCTGATGAACCTAATTGGCTAGTTAGATTACAGGCTTGTCTTGAAGTCATAAAAAATTGGATGATTCAAAACTTTTTGCTTTCAAATCAAGACAAGACTGAAGTTCTCATCTTTGGACCTGAAATTCAGTAAAGGAAATCGCTTAGTCAGTCACCTGACCTGAATGGCATTCAATTAGTCTCCAAGAACAAAGTCACGCCGGGGACACACCGGCCGCGGAAGCGCCAAGAAGCGAATCGCTCACGAAATTCGGCCGCTGGTCGCCTCTCCTCAGTTCAGATCAGACGAGCCCCAGTCGAGGCGCGCCTCGGCTCAGCTGTAGTTTTTCTTTTAAACACTTGGTGTCCTCCATTTTAAACACTTGGTGTTCTCCCCATGCATGCGTGGGTTTTCTCCGGGTACTCCGGTTTCCCCCACAGATCACAACATGCCCTATAGGTTATAAAAGAATTGTAAGTCGCTTTGGGTAAAAGCGTCTGCTAAGCACTTAAACAACTTAAACAACTTAAACAACAACATTTCTTCTCTGCCTTTTCTCAGCTCTTTTCCTCTACGGAGTGTTTGTATGTGTGTGTGTGTGTGTGTGTGTGTGTGTGTGTGTGTGTGTGTGTGTGTGTGTGTGTGTGTGTGTGTGTGTGTGTGTGTGTGTGTGTGTGTGTGTGTGAACCTATGGTATGAGTTGTTTCTGCCAGTTGAATCTCTTGGAACCTGCTCCAATTCTGCAGCTGTATCCTAGCAGTTTCTTCCGACATGGGTACGTAAATAACCATGTTTTTCGGGGGGTCGTACAGCTCCTTGTGTTTCTCAACTTCCATAATCAATTTAAAGTCATCCATCTTAACTGCTTGCCTCAGACTTTCTGCCTCTCTGTCCTGTTTGCTCTGGTGAAAAGACACCCAAAACCACACACCCCTGCACGTGGTCACCCACGCACACAAGTTTGATGTGTGTGTATGTGAGTGTGCTCGTGTGGTTTTTCTGCAGTGTCTGATTACGAACACATTTGACTATTGCGGAATTTTATTTTGAAATGCTTTATTTTGTTAACTTTACCGGCCTGTCTCTTATGTCTAGGTTTGACTTCCTGCCAGAATTGATGCGATTCACCCGCGGCTCGCGAAAAAAATAGAGCCGACGCCGAAATGATCGCTGCACAGCGCGGGCTGGAGCGCCGGCGCGAGGCGATTCGCGGCGCTTCGGCGGCCCATGTGGTCTATAGAATAGCTTAACAAGGGCGCCGAATGAAGGCGGTCCCATTTTCGCGGCGCTTCCGCGGCCGGTGTGTCCCCAGCGTAAGGAATCTTGGTGTTATCTTTGACCAGGACATGTCATTCAAATCCCACGTTAAACAGGTTTGTAGGATTTCCTTTTTCCACGTTTGGAATATTGCTAAGATTAGAAGGAGTGATGCTGAAAGACTAGTTCATGCATTTATTACATCAAGACTGGGTTACTGTAATTCATTACTCTC
Organism: Nothobranchius furzeri; assembly: GCF_043380555.1. Taxonomy (NCBI): domain Eukaryota; kingdom Metazoa; phylum Chordata; class Actinopteri; order Cyprinodontiformes; family Nothobranchiidae; genus Nothobranchius; species Nothobranchius furzeri. The sequence continues at coordinate 76,156,417 of NC_091741.1, forward strand.
AGGAAGTCCACAGAATGTAGTTAAAAGTCTTCAGCTTGTCCAAAATGCTGCAGCTAGAGTTCTGATGACAATTAGAAAGAGAGATCATATCTTTCCTGTCTTAGCTTCCCTACATTGGCTGTCTGTTAAATTCAGAATAGATTTTAAGATCCTCCTTCTCACAAATAAAGGTCTTAACACTCAAGCTCCATCATACATCAGTGATCTGATTGTTCCATATGTTCCTAACTGAGCACTTCGTCCTCAGGCTGCAGGTTTACTGGTGGTTCCCAGAATCTCTAAAACAAGGATGGTAGGCAGATCTTTGAGTTATCAGGCTCCTCTCTTGTGGAACCAACTCCCAGCTTTAGTCCGTGAGGCAGACACCTTGTCTACTTTTAAGACTAAGCATAAAACATTTATATTTTTATAGGGCCTATGGTTCAACTCTGATGTTAGCCTAGATCTGGACAAGTGGGGGAGTAGAGGGAGGTGGAGTGTACAGTCGGTAAAGACGACTCTCCCTTGCCGTGCCTCCAACATGCCTCCATCTAAAAGGCAAGGTAATCCAGAGTTATTTCTGTAGTTATGCTGCTATAGGCTTAGACTGCTGGAGGACACACTGACCACTTTCTACCCTCTACTACTTTATTCTACAATCTGCGCTTTAACTGTATTATTTCATGCAATTTTAGCTGTTAACTTTATTTTTTCTTTAAGTGTATTTCTCCCCAGAATAAGCTACAATGATGTTCTGCTGAGCGGTGGTAGCCTCATGGAGGGGGCCATCGTCTAGCACACTGCTGCTAACCACTTGTCGTGATTTGGTGCTATATAAATAAACTTGAATTGAATTGAATTTTTTTATCACAAATATGGGATGAGTAATGCCATGTTTCTGTTTTATCATTCTTAATGTATCCTTTTCTTACAGTTGGAAATAGAGACTTTCAAAGGATCTTTGTCAGGTGGCTGAAAGCTTAGTGTCGCTGTCTGGTTTTATTGAAGTAAAATCAGATCAGAGAACCAAAGCACACAACAGTGGCCATCCTTTCTAGCTTTCATTGCAGCTTTCTATTTGTATCTGCCATTTTAGAATGCTTATCAGCTTAAACCTTTGCGTATTAGCTCCAAAAATGTATTGTACAAAAGGGTTTGACGGATTTTTTTGTAAAAGTTATCTTGCTATTATGCTTTTATGCTGTCATACTTATCAAAATAACAGCCGCCTAGATATATTTCTTCCAACGAGAACCAAAACACAATCTGACAGTTAAGATTCTTTGATCATGAAAACATTCAAAATAAAACCATCCTTTAGACTGCTTAATTTATCATTTCACTAATGGATTCATGGAGTTTGTACCTGTTTCAGTGCCCGCTCAATCTCCACTCCCTGAGCCCATGGTACAGCCGGATTGGCCAGGCAGTCACCGGTATTAGCCCTCCTGGTGAAGTCAATGCGCTGTTTGTGTAGGTACTGGAAAGCTTCTGTCATCACCTGAACAGCGTCGTAGGTCAGAGCTGATGTGTACTACAGGAAAAAAAGGAACATGACATGAGTTTCCTTAAAAGGTCCTGTGAGTTTGAATCTTGATGAAGTGGGAGAGTTACAAACCCACTTTATGTCATATTCTTTAGTCCTTTGGACTGTATTGGGTTTGGGGGGGGGGGGTTCCTCACCCCTCTGGACTGTGCACCTTAACCGAGGAGAGACTGAACTGCTTGTGATGGATCAAATGAAATATTTATTCACTATGTAAATTTGTAAATATTTATTGAATGGCCAGTCATTCCTTTTTTGCTATTTATTATTTTTGTTAGCACAATTACAAGGTACCTCAAAACCAAAATTTAGTTTGGTTCAGCCTCCTTCTTTTCTCTGCTCCCCGAGCCGAATTTAGACTTGGCTATCATTTTAGGAGTAACATAACGGTTACAATTCCTTTCCCCCAAGCCTTCCAGTTCCTTCAGCTCTGGTGTTTGGTCTTCAGTTTCCAGTAAATCTTAGACTTATTCTTATTTATTTTGTTAAGCCTTCCAATTTTATCTGCCAGTTTCATCTTAGTTTACTGTATTCTTTTTTTTTGTCCAGTTTAGTTTGTTGCCCCCTCATTTCTGTGTTTTACCTCCCGACTCTGCTCATTGTTCTCACTGTTCAGCAATCACACCTTCTTCTTCTTCTTCTTCTCCTTCTTCTTCTTCTTCTTCTTCTTCTTCTTCTTCTTCTTCTTCTTCTTCTTCTTCTTCTTCTTCTTCTTCTTCTTCTTCAATGAATTGGGGAGGCTGGACTATAGTGGAGTGGGGCTGGGCGGTGCACGATTTTTACTCAAGACAAAATAACATGAAGGGATCCGTAAACATTGTAAGGTAACCTGTATGCTCCACAGAAACACAACTCAGCTGAAAAATGTTGGGGTTGCTGGACATTTGGCTCAATTTTATGGCTTTTTGTCAGACTCTGAACCAGGAAATGGCTGCAGGCTGTAAAACACAAGGCAAAAAACTCCAGAGCGACCAGTGACTCTGCCCCCTAGCCAATCAGCAGCCAGAATCACAATGCCAGCCTAACTCAGCCTTGCTAGATACCTCAATGAAGGGACTAAAAATAGGGGATAAATATCGAACAGTGCACTTGGGAACAGTGGTCAGGCCGAGCTGCATTTGTCCAAGTTACTCTGAGTAGTATTCCTAGAAAAATAGCTTAAGGTAATGGAGCTGGGGCCTCTTTTATCAAGCTTGCTTACACACAAAATGGGGTTGGAAAACTGCGTAAGCAACTTTCCACGCAAACTTTGGGATTTATCAAAGAAAACTTTGCAGAAAAATGTGCACAACTTTAAGTTGACCAAGGACCTGGCTTACGCACATTTTGGACATGGAGAGCACCTGCAGTGCTGCTGCTGAGAAAGATAAAATTATGAAATCCTGCAGCATTATCACTTGCACTGCTTCGTTTTCACACAGAACAAGACCCCCCACATGCACACACACGCACGCATACACACACATGCATGCACACTCTCACACACACACACACTCAGCCTGAAGCACAGAATGCAGAATAACAGCAGGGAGACAGATTGAGACAGAATGTCATGTGTCTGTGACAGTGTGTCCTGTCACTGTGACCCGACTGATCATGTGCCCTGCCTAGTTGAACAGGGAAGATTTCCATTTGGCTGACTGGTTAGCACACATGACTTTCACCTGGGAGTCTAAGGATCGACTCTCGATTGGGCCATTTTTTTTTATATCCGCCACAGATCTCTGAAGAATTCACAACATTGACGGCTTCAGCAACGCTGTGCCACTCCGTGGATTTTCTCTTATTGGTTTTGCAAAAGCACTTCCTTTCATTTCTCCACCTCACCCACAGGTACCTCAATTTCTGCTTCTGTGAAACTGTGCTTCCTTGATCTGCCTTGATATACGGTCGCCATGTCATTGGCGGAGCATTGCAACAGCCAGCTTATGTATATACATGAGATCCACAAGGCACTTTGCATTGACTATTTAAGGCAGTAAGTGCGCATGGTGAGGGCTGGATGTGATTAAATTGCAGCTGAGAATCATTCTTATTTGTCTCCGATTTATGAAGCGGAGATTGCGTGCAGTTGTGCATACTCCATGTTTGATAGATCACAAACCTGCTTGGCGTAAGTACATTTTTTTTTGCTGAGCTTAAGTATGGTTTTAGTAAGGATTTCACACAATGTTTGATAAATGAGACCCCTGGTCCAGTGTTCCACGGCCAGGACAAAAACCAGGGTGCTCCTCCTGACTCTGAGGTTCAGCAATCCAACGGACCCTCAACCAACACAACCCCACAACATTCAGAGCCTTAATGAACTCTGGCCAGATTTAATCCACTCCTGGAGCCTTTCCACCAAGGAGATTTTTGACTACCTCAGTGACCTCGGCCCCACAGATTAGAGAGTCCAACCTAAAGTCCCCAGACTCCGCTTCCTGACCGTGCCGGTGGGATTGAGAAGTTCTTTGAGGTATTCCACCTACCGATCCACAATATCCAGAGTAGAGGTCAGCAGCACACTGTCACCACTGTAAACAGTGTTGGTAGTGCACTGCTTTCCCCTCCTGAGATGCCGGATCATGGACGAGAATCTCTTTGAAGCCATACGGGCTCTATGGTCTCAACAAACTCCTCCCACATCTGTGTTTTTGCCTCTACGATCACCCGAGCCACATTCTACATGGGCTGCTGGCACCCATCAGCTGCCTCTGGAGTCCCACAGGCCAAAAATGCCTGATAGGACTCTTTTCTCAGCTTGACAGTATGCTTAAATGTCACTGTCCACCTGCAGGTTTGGGGGTTGCCAACATGACAGGCGACCAGACAACCCTGGGGTCACAGCTCCTCCTCAACAATGGAAGCACAGAACATGGTCCGCACGGACTCAATGTCCCCCGCTTCTCTCAGGACATGTTCAAAAATTCTGTTGGAGGTGGGAATTGAAGCTCTTTCTGACAGGAGACTCTGCCAGACCCTCACAAAATAACTTTAGGCTTGCCAGGTCTTACCGGCACCCTCCCCCACCATCGAACCCAATTTACCACCAGGTAGTGGTCAGTTGACAGCTCCATCCTTCTCTCCATCTGAGTGTCCAAGGCACACCACCGCAGATCAGATGAAACAACAACAAAGTCGATCATCGAACTGCGGCCTAATGCCAGTTTCACACTGGAAGCATCAGCGGTGCAAAATGGTAGCGGAACAATTTTCTTGCAAACTTCAAAGTGATCCTTTTCACACCGGAAGAGTCTTGGCAGTGGCACGGCCTCCTCAATGTGCTCTTCCTTGGACTTGCAAGATTACAAGATCCTTTGAGACTTCAGGCCACAGTTTGTTTATGCAACCAGTCATTGAATCAAAAAGAAGGAAATCACATTTTATTTCACTGTTTGATGTCATATATGATGTTGTTCTTCACCACTGCCAGGAGTAAAGCCGTGAAAACACACCACTGCACTTCTGGTACAACGCTCTGGGTAAATAAGCCATTGAACCACAGAAAAGCTTTATATATATGAAATGGAATTGCTGCAGTACTTTTATTTTGAAATTTACTGGTGATTTTACACCGAAACCGTGTGTCCTGTCTAGCCCCTATATTAACTGCGGAAATTGACGCATCCCAGACGCGGGAAATGGCAAAAATAAAACCTGATCCTTACTTTAGCAGCGTGGCGTGCTGCTTCTGCACATGGCAATTGCCACATCGCTGCTTGTTAGACTAGAATAGATTCTATTTGAAGCAATGACGTTCTGCTGCCGTTCCGCACCATAGATTCTTTCAGTGTGAAACCGGGGTAAGGTATCCTGGTGTCAAGAGCACATTTGGACACCTTCATGCTTGAACATGGTGTTCGTCATGGACAATCCATGATGTGCGCAGAAGTCCAATTACAAAATACAGCTCAAATTCAGATCACGAGGGCCGTTCCTCCCAACCACACCTCTCCACGTCTCACTGTCGTTGCCCACATGAGCGTTAAAGTCCCCCAGCAGAACAAGGAAGTCACCGGAAGGAGCACTCTCCAGCACCTCCTCCAAGGACTCCAAAAAGGGTGGGTAGTCTGAGCTGTAGTTGGTAGGTGGAGGGAGGCTACCCTCTCGTTCCCTGGGGTAAACCACATTGTACAGGCATATTGTTTATCTGTTGATAAAACAACTTTATATTTTGGGGCATTTGTGACTCATATAATGTATGCCTACCCGTATTTTGCTGTCAGCACCAGGGTACTCCTTCTCCTCCAGGGCCTCCCATCCCTGGTCAAACTTTGCAACCATGGGATCATCAAAGTCAACAATTTGAAAACCGGAGACATTTGCTCCACCATACTGGATTTTGGACAAGTCTCCATCGATGAAACCCTAAAAATTGCATGGAGAATATTAGATCCTAAATTTCTGAGTGAAACATTAACAAATGAGCTCTAACAATTATAAAATTTATCTAAAATTGATGGAACTAGAAGCAGTTTTCACTTACCAGATTTGCAATGATGTAGTGATAGCCTTTAACATGTCGACCAACAGTGACGACCTGCAAGAAACATTTCATTATCCATCAACATTTCAACAATACGTTTTAAGAGCATTTTTATCATCTGTGTTAATTTCCAATGTAATTTCAATATTTTACTCAATCTTTGTTCTTCCTCTTTAAATTCAGAAATCTATTTTTTTTACTCATTATCTTACAAAATAATTATTTGACAATTACAAATGAACTAAAACAATAAATACATTGATACAAATCTAATGAAAATGCCTCCTCATTTATAGGACTATACATTTTCATATTCAGTCCTGTTTGGGCCATAAAGATTTTAAAAGGCTTTACATTAACACATTTTTTTCAAGGCTGCCGTGCATCAGACATCTAGAATTGAAAGAAAGGTGAGTTTAAAAGGAAAGTCAAGGTTGTAGTTTCAGCTTTGTTTTGTCTGAAGGACTGAGCGAACCATCCCTTTTTTTTGTATTATATCTAAAAGTCACAAATTTTCTCTTTGCTGAAACAAGTTCCCTTTAGGCGCTCCGGTCGATGGTGATTTGACAGTCGCTGCATTGCTATACATTTGACTGGTTTGAAAATGTAAAATCAATGGTAAATGGCCTGTATTTGGTATAGCACCTTCTAGAGTCCGGGGACCCCCAAGGCGCTTTACAACACAATCAGTCATTCACCTATTCACACACGCATTCACACCCTGGTGGTGATGAGCTACACTGTAGCCACAGCTGCCCTGGGGTGCACTGACAGAGGGGAGTCTGTCGTACACTGGCACCACCAGTCCCTCCGACCACCACCAGCAGGCAAGGTGGGTTAAGTGTCTTGCCCAAGGACACAACGACAGCGACAGACTGAGTGGGGCTCGAACCTGCAACCTTCTGATTATGGGGTGAGCACCTAATTCCTGTGCCACTGTCGCCCACAACTTTATGAAACATTAACCAAGTCAGTGAGTTCTGATCTTGTTTCCCCGAAGATCTGCTGCTTCTATTCAGTTACAGGCTTCTGCTTTACTTTCTGTTTGTGAATTTGTGCTCATGTCTGATTAAAGTAAAATTTAATTAAGTAGTCATTTTTTGGCATGTTGGGATGTGTAAAAGATACAGTATTTTAGTCAGTTTGCTCTAGTTTTTTCTAAAAAAGACAAAATAATAATAATAATAAAAACATCTCTACAGACAAGGTTTTACATAACTTCATGGATTGTTTCAATAAGATGCCACTCATATCGTGGATGTTCTCAAGATTCCGTAGCCCTCTAGCAGCAAATTTAACTTTTAGCCATTCTTATATAAGGTTTACTTGTTTCGAAAGAGCCTCTTTGATAGTAACAAAGCAAAAAGAGGACAAAATAAAACGTCTCAGCTCTGCTTCATTTTAGGCTCTCACATAAAAAAAAATACCCCAAATAAACTGTGCTGCTTGGCTGGCACTTCCCTTTGGCAAGGCGCCTACTTGATGGATATTTTTAAAATGATGCCTCACATCTCATATATAAATGTTTTTCACCCAAAGTAATAAAGTTTAAATAGAAAAGAATGAGCATCAAAGCTTTAGACATGTAGTCTAGTCAGTAATTGGTTAAACAGATGTTAGTAAGCATTAAAACCTAATAAACAACACTGCTCTCATTGGCTGAAATGGTAAATAAAAAAGTCCTGTTGACTATATTTGTTTAACCTGTAATTGTAGTTTTGTTTACAGACTAAATGAGCACTTAAAAGCTTTCATTCCTTTTACATCTGTTGGACTAGTGATTTAGTCTCCATATGCTGTTTTTCTAAATGCACAATTTAAACTGCTGTAATAATGGGTACATCAAGGACAATAACTTTGCATTCTGCTCTACTTTAAATTGCTGCATCTGTTTTTTTTTTCAAACAGTTGCTATGTCGTATAACAAGGAAGGACTTTTAATATCAAGAAAGAACAAGTTTTAAACACTTTGGTGGTGGAATCATGATCAACTATACTCAATAGTACATAAAATGTAATGGATTGTATGTACTTCCTCTTCTGGACCACATAAACCATATAGTTTTTAGCACCTGATCCAGGATGTCTTTCACTTTGTCCTGTTCACAGTCCAGGATCACCCTTTTCTCGTTCTTGATCTCCAGATCTTGGAAGAGCGAGCGATAGGCTTCATCCTTCCTCTCATCTTTGAAGTTCCCCACGTTGATTGCTGTCACCTGCCATTTCTTCTCTGCAGCTGTGTCCAAAACAATCTGGAGCGTTGTGAGGCCTAAAGAGAAAAAATAACAATAAATAACATTATGGTATCTGCTGATAATTATCCAATCATCTGGAGATTAGATTCTTTTATTCGACAAACTGCAGAAGAGAGCAAAAGGATTTTGCTCTACAGGTTGGTTTAGTCATGCTCTATTAGAGCTTCGGCAGGCCCAAACTGTCTTGTGTCTTGCCAATCACAGCACTGTGTTGGTTTGGTGTGCCAATCACAGCACTCTGTCTGTCTGATGGGCCAATCACATCTTTTTATCGGTTTGATGGGCCAATTACAGCACTCTATCGGTTTGGTGGGCCAATTACAGCACTCTATTGGTTTGGTGGGCAAGATGTCACTACAACTGAATGAAATAACAAAGATGGTGGTGGCTCATTTAAAACAGCTTTGGCATCGATTTTGGACTATTTAGAATTAAGATTTTCTTTGAGTGAAGAGCAGATAGAGGTCCTTAAGTCCTTTATTTAGAAAAGGATGTGTTTGTCTTTTATCAACAGTGTATGGTGCCTCGTTGACTGACATCTGTAATAGTGAGTATGTCATGTCGTTCGTTGTCCAATAGCATGCGGAGACAGTTTGAAAGAAAACCATAGATTCTGCCCCAAGACTGAACTCTGTCTATGGACCATGACCAGACTATATATTCACATATATAGAATGATTTGCTAGGCTAGGTTTCCCTATATTGCCTCACAAAAAATACAAAATTACACACACGCACAAAAAAAAACTGAAATGGTAAAACCCAAAATAATTTAGATAACTAAATAAAAATTATATAAGCCATAATCTATTAAAGTGACAATGTTGTAAATGAATTAAAAGATGCCCAGTTGATGAAAAATATTGGCGGTTTCATAACATATAACTGTCACACCCTGTCCTGTCTCCCCTTATGGTTTAGTCTTGTCTGTTAATTGCTCCCACCTTCCTCTCGTTTTCCAATCACCCAAGTTCCCAACCCTATTGTATTTAAACCCCTTCAGTTCTTTGTCTCGTGTTGGATCATTGTTTCTTTGTCAGCGTGTGTTATCATTAAAGCCTTTAACCGTTCCTGTCTGCCTGCCTTCTTCACCCGTGTTTGGATCCTTACCTCCGCCTCGCGCTCCAGCACGTCTGACAGAATGATCCAACCCAGTAAAGGATCCAGTGGGGAGATTCTCCCCTGGGAGTGCCTGCTTCAATTTCTTTCCTCGGACCACCAGCCAGCTTCTCTTCCTCCCCCAGCATCGCCTCACCGCAGACGCCGTCACCGGGCTTCAGACGCCGTCACCGGGCTTCAGACGATGTCACCGGGCTTCAGCCGCGGCGTTCCTCTCCACCCTTCCGGAGCCAGATGAGAGGTTGGACCAGGAGACGCTTCCGGATCGCTCCAGCTTCATAGGCACCCGACTGGCTGTGTGCTCCCCCGGAGCTGGCCCATAGTGTGGGTAAGGATGGTGGACTCCACCGCAATCCTGTGTCCCAGGACGGAGCCGCGAGCTCGCTGCTGCCCCGGCTCGGCGCACCTGCTTGGACCCGCCCCCAGTCAGACCAGCAGTCCCGTCTCCAGTCCAATCCGCGCCTCCGTCATCTGCAGGAGGAGGAACCACGCCCACAGCCCAGCTGACAGAGCTCGCAGATCTGCAGGCGGAGCTTGGCCGGATCCGTCAGCTCGTCAGCCTCAAGGAGTCCCACCTGGACAACCTGTCTTCCCCGAATCACCAGGAGAGGGTTTCAGTCCAGCCAGCAGCTCCCTCATCTCAGAGCCAGAGGAGCCAGCCTGCAGTCCACCCAGCAGAGCTTGCCGGTCTCCGAGCTGAGCTGGCCCAACTCCATCAGAGCCTCAGTCTCCAGGAGCTCCAACTGGACACTCTATCCTCCCTCCTCTCCCAGTTTCCACCACCACCAGTTCAATCGCATCCAGTTCCAGCGGTGGTCCCGGAGGTCGCAGCGCATCCAGTCCAGCCTGTCCAAGCGGTCCCGTCTGCAGCAACTCCTCCTCCACTCCAGAAGCCGGCGGTCCAGAAGCCGGCAGTACAGAAGTCGACGCTCCCGGACCAGAAGTCGACGCCCCCGGACCAGAAGTTGAGGGTCCAGAAGTCGACGCCTCCGGACCAAAAGTCGACAGCTCCGGACCAGAAGTCGACGGTCCAGAAGTCGACAGTCCAGAAGTCGACGGTCCAGAAGCCGACGGACCAGAAGTCGACACCCCCGGTCCAGAAGTCGACGGTCCAGAATACGACGGTCCAGAAGTCGACGGTTCAGATGTCGATGGACCAGAAGTCGACGCCTCCGGACAAGGAATCGACGCCCAGGACCAGAAGTCGATGGAGGTCGATGCCCCTTCCAGTCGTGTGGTCGACCCCCCTTCCCGTCGTGTGGTCGACGCCCCTTCCGGTCGTGTGGTCGACGCCCCTTCCAGCCGTGTGGTCGACGCCTCTTCCGGTCGTGTGGTCGACGCCTCTTCCGGTCGTGTGGTCGACGCCTCTTCCGGTCGTGTGGTCGACGCCTCTTCCACTCCAGAGGTCAACGCCTCTTCCACTCCAGAGGTCGACGCCTCGTCCACTCCAGAGGTCGACGGCTCGTCCACTGCAGAGGTCGACGCCCTCGCCAGTCCAGAGGTCAACGCTCTCGCCAGTCCAGAGGTCGACACTCTCGCCAGTCCAGAGGTCGACGCTCTCACCAGTCCAGAGGTCGACGCTCTCTCCAGTCCAGAGGTTGACGCTGTTTCCAGTCCAGAGGTCAACGCTCTTTCGTGTCCAGAGGTCAACGCTCCCTTGTGTCCAGAGGTCGACGCTCCTTCAAGTCCAACGTCTCCGCCATCTCCAGTCCCGTGGTCGACGCCGTCTCCAGCCCAGAGGCCGACATCGCCGCCTCCAGCCCAGAGGCCGACGCCGCCGCCTCCAGCACAGAGGCCAACGACGCCGCCTCCAGTCCAGAAGTCAGGGACGTCTCCTCCGGCGTCTCTGCCTCCGGTCACCACCAGTCTTGCCCTCATCAGGTGCGGGTGCCCAAGAGTCCATCCTCGTCTCCTCCTCTGTCCCAGACGCAGGCCTCCTAGAGCTCATCGTCGCCTCCTCCTCTGCCCTAGACGCAGGCCCCCAAGAGCCCGTCGTCGCCGCCTCTTCTGCCACAGACGCAGGCCCCCAAGAGCCCGTTGTCACCACTTCCTCTGCCACAGATGCAGGCCCCCAAGAGTCCATCGTCGCCTCCTCCTCTGCCCCAGACGCAGGCCCCCAAGAGCCCGTCGTCACTGCCACCTCCTCTGCCACAGATGCAGGCCCCCAAGAGCCCGTCGTCACCGCCTCCTCTGCCACAGATGCAGGCCCCCAAGAGCCTGTCGTCGCCTCCTCTGCCCCAGGCGCAGGCCCCCGGACTCTACTGATCCCTGCCTCCCCTTCCGCGGGCCCTCGGTCCCTCTCGGCCCCCCCTCCGGTTCCCCCTCCTCCCACCCTGCTCTCTGTTCCTGTGGGCATCTGGGATCTGCCCTTTTGGGGGGGGGGGGGGGGTACTGTCACCCCCTGTCCTGTCTCCCCTTATGGTTTAGTTTTGTCTCTGTTAATTGCTCCCACCTGCCTCTCGTTTTCCAATCACCCAAGTTCCCAACCGTCTTGTATTTAAACCCCTTCAGTTCTTTGTCTCGTGTTGGATCATTGTTTCTTTGTCAGCGTGTGTTATCATTAAAGCCTTTAACCATTCCTGTCTGCCTGCCTTCTTCACCCGTGTTTGGATTCTTACCTCCACTTCGCGCTCCAGCACATCTGACAATAACCATAAAAATCTGTTCTAAATTACATGGGAGCAGGTCTAAGTCTCCGGGCGATGCCATATTGGATGCTATGTTTCCTTCTATGGAAGCCCGTGAGGACAAAATGCATTTGCTGATATGTAACAAATGGTTACAAAACTTTCACCATTAATAAACGTTTTACACATTTACCTCTTCGCTCATTGCCACTGATGAAAGAGAATCTGATGTTAATTTGCTGGAGGTTACAGATTTTTGACCATAATGGCCATCTGTTGATGTCTTACTTGAACACAAAAGTAATGCGTGCCGGCAATCATTTAGGTATGTACTGCTCCCTATCACCAGGGAAAATACACACTGTCACTTTAAACACCATATTTACGTTACTGCAGAATGGCTCACTTCATCATCTGCCTATTCAAGCTCTGTGAAGGTTCTACAGCAACGCGGTACCTTACATAAAGAGCTGATGGAGATGAGTCACAGGTGTTCTGCTGCAAACCTGACCAACACGTGGGAGGAAAATGACTCCAATAATACACTTAATTACAGTGAGACTTAACGACCGGATGGTTGTAGTTCTCAGGATAGGTTTTTGGACATTGGCTTTAAAAATGTTTACAAAATTATCTTCACTTTTAAGTAACACATTTCATTGTAAATTTCTTAATTTGCTTAAAAGATGAGAGGCACCTGGCTGCAGCAAAATGAAGTCACATGGCCGAAATGAACGTAGATTGAACTCCATCGTAAATTACGTCATCCCAGAAATCACGTGACGGACCACACCAACTCCAGAATGTTTATATTTTCTGTAGCAAAATGTGATTGAACGTAAGTGTAAAAGTGTTTTGTTATTTTCAAATGTATGTTTTAGAAGATGCATTAAATTATCATATTATATCTAAGAGTTAATGCACGAATTGCTGTTTCTCATATCACCGCAGAGTTTCTATCTGAATGATTCAAAATTACCAACTAACTTTAGCTTAGCTGCTAAGCTAACATTAGCCTGGACTTTATCATTTTAATCACAAAACTCAACAAGTCGAATTGCCATTTAGCTTATTTCATTCTATGTGTAAATAAAAGGTTTGACATTATAGACAGAGATTCAAATAGCAAGAAAATATTATAAATGGCCAGGCAATGCTGAAAGTACATTAACAAAGTATACACTTAAAAAACCTTGTTAACTAATCCCCTTTTACTTTTCAAATATGCAAATATATTTTACCACTGTTTCATTATTTTCATTTTCATTAAGTTTTACATTGTATTCTTGCATCATGGTTACTTCTGATTATGTAATGGTGTAATCGAGTGCCAGTTGAACCCTTTTAGAAATGAATATGAATTAACGATGAATATATACCCTGTATTTTTTTTTTACAGTCTGCCTTGTACATAATCCTGGATGCCCAGTTTGACTATTCAGTTGTAAGTACATTTATTAATTGAAATTCATATATTCAAGCCTGCATTTGGTGTTGTGCACTAAATTCAAGCAATAATTACAGCTTGGCATGCCTCTTTTGCGGCGGTGGTGGTGCCTACTGCTGTTGGAAAACAACAATTTGAATGGGCAATAAGGAGCATTGTAATGTTTTTGTATCACTTTGTATTTTGTTTGGGGCATTCATATAAATTTTCCTGTGTTGAATAATCTCACTGAAACAAATTGCATTTTCCAAAAATTTCTGTCAAAATGCAGGGCTGGCCTTATGCCTTTTCGAACTTTTATTTTCTCAATTTTCAACCAATTACAGGTATTGACAGAGTTCTGTAATAATTTAAGTTACAGAAAGCATTCTTGAAGTGTACTTGTATTTTCTACTGACTGTGATGTAATTTGATTGGTCTTTGAATAAACAATACTAGAGTCTGAAAATGTTATAGCTACTACTAATTATGTTATGTCATTATAGTTATGGCAAAGTATTTGCCCACTGGATCAAGGAATGCCAAGAGCTCCTCGAAGGAAAGCACGCTCCAGTTTTCAGGATAAAAAGAAAGCTTGAGCAGGAGGCTGTGGTTAGTTACCAAGATTTGTCTTAATACATATAATTAAATCTTTGGCATCCAAGCTGTATTAAAACACTGTTGACACTCTCTTGACTTGTTCAGGCAAATGGGAAAAAGAAGGCCTCTGACAATCGGTGCATGGCTGAACCGGTGAAGTTCTGATTATTCCAGACCTCACAAAACACAGGACAAAGGTAGGTTTAAAATTTCAAATGATAAATATTTAAATTGAAAACTACATTCTTTTTTTTTTGTTTTGTTTTTTTAAATGTCAAAATAGCTGAATGTTGTTGTTGTGGTTACATCTGAAGTGGATTATTTAGTGGAAATGCATGCACTGTAAAGGTATCAAATTTGTTATTGTTTAAGGATTTCTTTTCCTAAGGCTCTAAATTTTGACATGTTTTTTTTATGTGGTTAGACTGCTGTACCCAGATGTGGAGCCTCTGCAATGGTTGCAGTGTGATATGTGCCAGGGATGGATAAACAAAGATTGTGCTGGAAAAACAAAGAACCCCTTCAACTATGGAGGCACAGATATGTGTGACAGGCAAAGGTCCAAAAAGTTATCTTGTTAAATACATTTATAATTTGTGCTACACAACCATGACAGAAGCAAATGTCAGCATAACATTAACACTTGACTGTCATTCTTAGTTTGTACATGACAAACTGATGGCTTGGGGTTCTCACACGTAACTTGAAAAGGGTATTTTTTTGCCTGTATAAAGCCATGCAGTGTAAAGATATAAAGGTTTCAGTAAATGTTCTTGGAGAAAGCTCTTCAGGAACTGTACTTTAAAATTTTCTATGGTCCAACCATTCTTCCTTTCTTACAGAAATAATTTATTTTCCTTTGAAAATACATAAATAATTGGATGTATAGAAATCCCTCTAGTGAAGCAATGTCTGTTTTGCACTACCTGTAGTTTGTTTTCCTTTATCTTGATCTACAGGTACATGGATGATATAAAAGAAAGTGGGATTATGTCACAGTTATCCAGGAATCAAATAAAGGTAATTATTGAACAGAAGATGCTAGTAGAAGTTGTCATATCTCACTGATTACATCTTCACCCTTAACGCTTTGCTTTCAGACACTGTATGAGGACTTGATGACTGGAACAAAACACTCAAACAGGCTGTCGCTGTGGCAGAATCCTTCCACATCTTTAACTTTAAAGCAGCATTTAAAGCTAAGGACTCTGAACTTGAGTGACCATCTGGTAAATTAAAGTGTCAGCATTCACACACATCTTTCTCTCTGTGTGTGTCTGTGTGTGTGTGTGTGTGTGTGTGCGCACACACACACACACACACACACACACACACACACACACGTGTATATCTATGTCTGTGGTTATTGATTTCTTTTATGCCTATTTCATCAGATCTTTCGGCTACTGAGAACCATTGAAGAGATGATGGATGTGTGAACCAGGATTAAAAAGGGGGAGATAGCATTACTAGACTTTGTCTTTGATGTAATGCTCCCAGAGGTAAGATTGTAAATATCTGTGAGGTTTAGGAAATGGGAGGACTTTATTTGGTCATTGTAGTCAATATTTTATCCCTTTTGAATGTAAAATAAATAAATAAATGTGCTTTTCTAATAGCAACACTGGATAATTTCACTCTTTTCCAGATCCTAATAACCATCCTCCAAGAAGGACTCACACGGCTTCAAGCAGAAGTCATGATGGCCATGGGGAAACCTTTAAACCAGAGGTGTTCCACCCTTATACGATGAGACCAAAGCCATCAGTGTGTCAGAAGGTTTTTTTTATTTTTGTTTTTTTGCTTTCATCTAAATGTCCTACATCGTATTTTTATCCATGTTCTATCACTGTTCAACTTGTTTTGCTCTTGATTTTGCTGGTGTGTATTGTTAAAAAATAAAGTTCATTGCCAAAAAAAATCATTTTCTAATTATCAGTGTTGTTAGTATGACAGTGTCATGATAAATACTGTTTTTTTCAG
The DNA here is from genome assembly GCF_043380555.1 of Nothobranchius furzeri. NCBI lineage: Eukaryota > Metazoa > Chordata > Actinopteri > Cyprinodontiformes > Nothobranchiidae > Nothobranchius > Nothobranchius furzeri. The sequence continues at coordinate 76,172,420 of NC_091741.1, forward strand.
AAAGCTAAAAATTGTTGGAACGGTTCACGGCATGTATGGGGGTTGGCGAGATGACGATTTTCTGAAATGTTATCCATAAAATTCTTTGAAGACCTAAAGACTATGAATACATTTTTGTGAACCTCACTTTGTTCTGTAGAGGATGGGAATAGTCCATTAGGCTGTACAGCCTATAAAATTGTTTGAATAATATGTTAAATTAACTTGCCCATTCCATAAAAAACACTGTAATGAGCAGCACATGCACAGTAAGAAAAATATGCACTTAAAAGCAGTAGGTGATGCTGTGACCTGCAATACAAATAGAATAAATCAATAAAGTACAGGAAGGACCCCCCCCCCCCCCCCCAAAAAAAAAAAAAACTATATGAAAGATACACATTTACTTAGTATGGAACTGGTTGGTATGGATAAAAGAACGCTGCTTACATTGCCTGTCATAAGCTAAAAAGTAAAAGAATAAAAAATTTAATCGAGTTTGGCTGCAGAAAAATGCATAAACGTATTCGAAGCTTTTTATGTTTGTCTTTGTAACTTTCAATAAAGAATTGAGGAATATAATGCGACTTTTGAGGTAAAACAACTTCCGGTGGAGGTTACGTAGTTTTCGGTGATACGCCATACGCGTAATTTTAGGATACGTAAATAAATAAATAAATAAATCAGGGAGAGGGGTCACCTGACTTACGGGTTCAAACAAGCACCTCCTGTAAGAAAATGGCGACTAGAGCTTCCCTACAGTCGCCATTTTGCTGCAGCCAGGTACTCTTGTAAAAGATGGCTGTTGTGACTCAATCTTAATTGTCCTCTCACGTAATTAAATCACGAAGAAAAAAAATGGAATGGACAAGTTACTACTAACTACCACAATAATGTTAATAGAAACATAGAATTCAACACAACAGCCTTCCTCTCAGTGTAGATGGAAAGTGAGAGGACCACAGTGTCCATTACTGTTATCAATGAGTTTCGCTGTTGAATCTTTTCCTGGTATTGATTCCAGGTCTACAGAGAGCAGTTAGAGAGAGGTTTGATAAAAAGGTTGAGTGTTTCAACTCGCTGCAGTGAGGTGAATTACAGATGTAATCAATTTTGTGCGATGCAGCTATGGTTTTATGACACTGATCAGGAAAATGGAGGCTTGCAGTTTTACCTGAGTGGGTTATACATCACGGTTACGGGGAGGTAATCATGATGTAGTTGAAGTGGTCTGTTTTATTAATGCCTATTAAATTAGTTAATTGCAGTTTGAAATCATTTACAGAGATCATAATGAAAATAAATGCAATGTAAATTATTTTAAGACATTTAGTTTAATGTTATATTTTAAATGTTTGCTGCAAAAACTTACAAAACATTATTGCAGTGGATATCTGTCATTTTCTCACACGTGCAAATTTAGTTCTTCTAAAATTATACAATTGTATATTCACATTGAATGTTATATATAACAATAGGTTTCTGGCTGATACTGTATATTACGGTCACCAGCCTGGCCTCTTCAGGTCCAGGAGCCAGGATCGCCCTTGTGATCAGCCCAGACACCACCCCTCCTCCAGAGTGCTCTCTCTCCCCCCCCCCCCCCCCCCCCCTCTCTCTCTCTCTCTCTCTCTCTCTCTCTCTCTCTCTCTTTTTCTCTCTCCCTCTCTGGGCCCCCTGAGGCCCACGGGCCCCGGTGCACTGCACAGATGAATCCTACGCCAGTGTGGTAGGTCCTAATAAATTTCCAGTAATTTTAAATAACCTAATGAATGGACTTTATTTTTTGTTTGAACAAACAGACAGTTTCATTGTGTTTCAAACTCAGTAGTTGCCATGCCTATACCACACCAAAACTGTCAACAGACAGAATTTCAATTTTGGGTGAACTTTCCCTTTAATGTTTTATCTCCACAATCAAAACAAGCCTGAAGGAGTTCAGCCATGTTGTGGAGTTGCTAATGCTAATGGTTAGCTTCCACTAGCTGAAATTTGCTCTGCTCTCTCCTGGTGGTAAAATAAACACCACCTGCTGTTGCAAGCCAAGAGGGTAAGTCCATGACTGCTAATTTTACAGTGTAGCTTTTTCTGACATGAGCGTTTCAGTCTTTTTTTTTCAGTGGCTGGAAATAGGGGTAGAAGACTAGTTTCAAATTCAGCCTGAATGTGAAACTCAAGACAGTCGTCTTTCATCAATAACAAGTAAAAATGGTTTCTCAGTGAACTTGGACTTTAAGATCTGGTGGAAACATAATTTGTGTTGTTAGTCACACATGTTGACTAAAAAAATTGGTTAAAGTTGGTTTTATGAACTTAAACTGGTTTAACTGGTAGTGTTGGTTGGTCCCTTCATTAGTTTGGACAAGATATTTAGTAACTTTGTTGTCTAATCTTTTTTCCACACGGAGACGCTCCCATACAGAAAACCACTGCATCATTTACCAGCCGGATCAGTCACTTCCCATCTCTCTACGTTCCTTTCCCTCGTCCTCTTTCACTACTCTTTGGTTGCCATGGGAATGAGAGGATCACACTGACCTAATTAGACAGCCATGCAGTGATGAAATATGCACAATGGGCTCCTTAGTGGATGTACAGTAGAGAGAGCAGGTCATTGCTAGCATCAGCATGGGGACAATCTAAAACAGCTTCCGCCTCTGATTTTTGAGAGGAACCGTATTTGATCCTGCTGTAAGTGACAGCTAGAATGACTGTGAGCACTTAACCAGGAAGATGGAGGAGGAAGAGCACTCCAGAGAGAATCAATTAAATGTGCAGCAGCAGGAAGATATTGCACGTGAAAAAAAGAGGACATACATGAGTCGGTTTGATTGGAGAAAAGGTGCATTGGGAGAATTTAAGTGATTTCAGTGACTGAGATTTAAAGGTAATCCCTCCTAATCTGTTAGCACAGTACACTCTGTTCAATCTAAACAAGGCAATACCACTCATGAGAGGTGAATTACCTAATGTACTCTGTTAGCCACACTATCATTTAATGGTGCATTGAGTTGTATGTGGAAAACAATCAACACTGACCACCTCAGACAGAATTCATGGAATTAGTGCCATTTGTTCTTTTCTGTTTAATAAAAATTCATAATTTTTGTAATGATATTTGAAAAGGTCAGGTTTATGATTTATGAGGCCTCATTAATGACACACAGTGTACTCTTTTATCATTATAGCTGGCTCTGCCTCTTAAAAGATTGCGTTGTTCTAAAACCTTCAAGCCTCCAAGTCAAAATGACGGAATTTGATTAAATGAAAAAATAATTTGAATGACACGGCGAAGTGAGATAACATGCAAAAAGCAATTTTTTTTCTTTTATCACCTTTATTACTCATCACAATAGGCAGCTTTATTGCACCTTTCTTTCTCCTGTTCAGCTGCCTTCATTTTTCCATCATCACTTATTGCTAACTCAGTTTTATAAAGGTGCAATTTTCAACCTACAAAAGCATGTGCTGTGTATGAATCCTTTCAGAGTGGACAAAATCATTTTACTTTCAGATTTTGACACTATCAATGTGAACTAGGAAATAACTACAGCTGAAAAGAATCAATAGATTGATTTAAATATGAATGAAATCAATGATACAGTTTGCAGGAGAATGATATCTTTTCATTTGCTATATTATAATGTTAGCTCATGGTCTTTTCCAGGACATCCATTAGCTAAATCAGCTGTTTGGTGCATTTATTGAGAAGTCAAGAGGCGATTTAGCACTCTGATACAGTGTTAGGGTTAGGGTATTAGGCATTAAATATTATGAATTTCCACCAGTGATGAATGAAACAATAAGTTGGCAAAAGTTCATTTTAGCTTTTTGTCATAGTTCTGAAAATGAATATAGGTTAATCTATTGAATGAACAAGGTCTAAAAGCAAACACGTTTTTTTTTCTAAAATACCTTCACTTAAATATGTGATGTGTCGTCTTTCACTGTCTTTTGCTCTGGTGTCTTACTTAAATAGTCTATGATGGTATCTGCTGTTTGATTTTGCATTACCACATAGTTTAACATTTCATTATCATATGTATAAATATTCCAACATAATGGCATGGCACATGGTTAAACATGATGTTTAAAGTAAAAATGTTTGATCGCTTTACTTAACATGTTGTGTCCCTCTTCTCCATTTTGATGAATAATGACAAATTAGTCTAATGTGCAGGAAGGAAGATAGGTTATCCGGATAAAAGGGAGCCGTGCAAGCATTCTAACTGAAAATCCTCAACAACTAACATTCCAACTGACACGTTTCTTAATGGTAAATGGTGAATGGTGATTTCTCGGGTTCTACAACCCCCCAAGGTGCTTTACAGCACATGCAGGCATTCATTCATTCACACACGCACGCGCACACACACACACACACACACACCTACACACCTACACACACACACACACACACACACACACACACACACACACACACACACACACACACACACACACACACACACACACACACACACACACACACACACACACACACAAGGACGCTGGTGGCAATGAGCTACAATGTAGCCCCAGCTGCCCTGGGGCGCACTGACAGAAGTGAGGCTGCTGTGCCACCGGTCCCTCCAACCATCACCAGCAGGTAAGGGGGGTTAAGTGTCTTGCTCAAGGACACAAAGACTGCAACAGACTGAGCAGGGCTCGTTTCTGCAGCCCTCTGGTTAGGAGATGGGCACTTAACACCTCTGCCACTGTGCTCCCCCTTAAGTGCAAAACAGTGATTCCCATGCAATCTGCAATCACAGACTTTTTATGGGGTTGCCAATGATGCCAGAGGTTGTGTGACGCTTTTGCCTAAGACGATGTGTAAATCTCACCCTTAAGTAACAAATAATTTACTGGATCAAATTAGACGGAGTTGGATGAGGAGATCCATGAGTTACTGCCTCTTCTGTTTTTATAAACTGAAAAGAAATGGTATGGACTTTGTAAGGGCTTAGTCTAGATTTGTTCAGAAACTGACTAATGAAATTTAAAACAGCATGTCTCAGACAAAATTTATCTTCTATGACAAGACAGAAGATTGGCTGTTTGACTGAAAGATCAAAAGATGTTCTTCACAAATTGAGTTTGAGAAATGTTAGACGAGACCACAACAGTTTCTGCTGAAGATGAAACAGGCCAGTGGCTCTGTGCATGTGTCATTAGGCACCTAGTCAGCACAGATTTCTACATCAATTATTTAGCTTACAAACGTGCTTTGGGAGGAAATTAGGTCTTGTTTTCCTGATTCTGAGGTACGCTTATCAAAGGAATTTTTTCCAACCTCATTGATATGGTACATGCAGGCTGTGAATTGGGGATGTGACTCCCCTACCTTTGAGGCCGATTTGATTCAAATCTTGATACACACACTGAAGCTACTGGTGCAGCCCCATTGCTAATGCCATGAACAGACCGCTGGTTCAGACCAGTGAATCTCTCCATCCCTACTGTGAATACAAACTCAATCATAGTGAAGCTGATAATGTCTGGCACAGCATAAAAACAATGTTGGATCATCAAACGACACGGAGTAAATGTTCAGAGTGTGTCAGCCTTTGAAGGCTTGATTAGACAGTAACAGCCACAGATTGTTGGTAGTTACAACTTTACGAGCTTCTATTTAAGACAAAGAAACACTGAAAACCCCTCATCTAAATCATCAAATGCTCTTTAACAAACGTATAACTTTAACATGACTGGTGTGTGTTATAACTTAGCTTAATTTCTAATATCTTTTGAAAATAACGCTCAAGTGTTGTAGTGCAGCTTTACCTGAGGTCTTTCTTATACAGACATGATGTACACAAATGTAATTTTCTATAACAAGCATGTAAATAAACAGATGCAGGACATTTTTATGTCAGCTGTTCTTTAAAATGATCCTTATTGCCCTGATCTTGCATACAATTACAAAAGCACACAAACCTATAGCTTATTTTGTGACAATATTTTTGTCTTGAACCAAAATGTCATTTTGTTGCATTTCCTGTCCTATTTTAGCTGGATTTAACTGGATTTTCATCCATGCACCATTTGCCCTAAATCCTGATCAGTTTGCTAGAAACAAACACACATACAGGAAACAGCCAGGACAGATCCTTAAGTAGTGTAGAAATCTGAATGAACAAGTTTTGTGTACGGGAATACAATTTGAGTCATTTCTGAGGGCATCTGTAACTTACCCCGATCACTGTCGTACAGATATGCAAACTTGTCCCACTTGTAGTACTCGATGAGACTGAGGAGGGGCCCCTTGATATCAGGTCGCATCTGTATAATGAACTGCTGATTTCCATCCAGAGGGAAGCTGGGCGTTATGAAGGAGACATGCAGTGTCCCACAAAATGATGTGATGGTGTTAACAGACTTCTTATCGTAGAATCCAAAGATGGCGTAGACTCCTCTTGAGAACTGTGAACAGACTGAACAGGAAAAAAATTAGATAAAGCAAGTTATTCTCATTTTGCTGCCTGGAGTGAAACGTTTATAGGAAATATTCTTTTTTTGAGACATTTCTTCATCTTTTGACAATTACCTGCAAACCTTCTAAAATCTGTGAAGAAACTTATGAAGACAAATGATAGGAATGCAGTATTAGAATAAGATGAGATGTTTTCAACAAAAAATTCAGCACACACACTAAAATGGTGTTTATGTTGTCATCAGACAGCACATTTGCTACACCTATTCATGCCATCTAATTTTAATTATTAATGTTGCCATAAACCTTTTAGTGCACGCATGAACGTGTTTATGGGTTTATATGAGTTTATTACTGCAGTCTTTTTGCTGACGTTGTGAAATATTTGAATTCAATAATTCATGACCTCAAATGTACATGGTACACCAACGTTTCTGGCCTTAAGCAATATGCAAAGAAAATAAAAAGCTACTGTGGGGTGAAAGTAGTAGTAAATGCTACTCCTTCCTTTGCCTCACTGGTGAAAAATGTGAACAGAAAATGGGAGTTTACAAAATGCGAGGGCTCTCAGTTTCATTGAAGAAGTTGTGGGTGTTTTCTGATTTGTCACAAAACGTTTGTACTTATTAAAACATTTGTTGATATAAAGTGTTGCTTTAGAATGCAGGAGTTAAAGGTATCATAGAAATGAACAATCACGGAAGTGAGAATGTAGAGACCAGCCTAGCTATTTTCACCTGGATTAGGGGTGGGGTATGGTGGAGTGTGAATCAGGGCGTAAGGCAAAGCGGATTAGAAAATAACTTTTATAGGCCCGTTTACTTGCGTTCATGTTTTTTTTCTTGGTCAGGGGACCCATGAAAGGGGAGAAAACTTAGGCTCCCTGTTAGAAAGCAGGCTGAAGACCGCACAGGCTTTTTGGTATGCTACATTAGACACCCCAAGGTGTGTGTGTTCAACAAGTAAATGGTAAATGTAATTTAAAATTCTAATTCACCTTTAAATTTTGCTGTTTTAACCACGGGAAACCAAACTAAGAAACATGGGTTTTCTGAGTTTTCAAAGTTCTAAAATACTTGTGATTTTCTAACTGTTATTTTTAATAAGAAAAACTCTTTGCTTTGTTGGTTTTGTGCAAATTTATAATCTAACACCAGCTCCTTGGGATCACACAATGAGGAAGCAGTAAGTGGATTAATGATGGAATGAATTTAATGTCACAGAATGTGTTAAATCAAAATTGAGATGGGTCCAAAAAATAAACAATAATGAACAAGAGTCTGCTTCTAGACCTGCAGAAAGAGACAAGAAAAAATAGCAAAAAAAAAAAAAAAAAAAAAAAAAACTGGGACGCAACAACAATACAACAAGATCAAGCTATCACTGCGTCAACTTGATGAAGAAATATATAATCAACATTGTTTAACTGAACAGTCACACGATAATACATCACAGTGCATTAAGTGCCCACCATAGTCTTAAGACCTGTGTTGAACGTGCTCAAGTCCATATGTATGAGAGCACCATGTGAGCACCTGTGTGTGTACACGCGCTTGTTTATGTGGTTTCTCTATAGGAGCGTCCAATAGAGAGTGTGAGGGACCACAGATCCGCCCCCCAAAGATGCGTAGGAGACGGGGAGAGCTCCAAGTCCCAGAGATCCAGGAGCTGCCCCAGAGCACATGCACCCCAAGGAGACTGCAACCAGAAAGGCCCCCGTCCCCCTCGAGAGGCACAGAGGATCGCCCCGGGGGGCCACAACCAGCAGCCGGCAGAGTCCCGGGAGACATCAGCGGCAAGCCCTCAGGCCCGCCCGCAGCCTCCCACCCCCTAGCCGGCCGAGCCCGTGCATAAGACACATTTTCGCCTAATTTATTTACTGACAACGCAAAAAAAATCTGGTAAGTATAACTCACTCAATCTGGAGATAAGTGAAGAAAATTTAGAAGGTTTACTAAATTATATTGACGAAGTTTTTGAGTTATTCGTTATGGGTCCGAAGAAATCAGCAGCTGAGCCTGAAACACCTGGGACCAAGAGGAGCCATCCTCAGGACTCGCCTGAGGCCTCATCTCCCCGTAAGGACATAATAGAATTATTAGATTCCATAGATAAACGGCTTCTGGGATTTGAGGAGCGACTTCATCTGCTTGAGGTTCTACACCAGAAGTTTCAGAACCTCTGTCAGTCTCTGGAGTTCAGCCAGGAGCAGGTGGAGCGGCTCGCCGCTGAGAACGCTTCTGCGGGAGTCCGTTTCTTCCCTGGAAGATGGAATGATGTGGATCACCCAGGACAACAAGATTCTGAAGGAGACTGTTTTGGACCTTCAGGCCCGTAGCATGAGGGATAATTTCGTGTCCGCAGGCCTGCCAGAGAAGACAGGAGGGACGGAGAACTGCAAGCAAACAATAAAAAACTTCTCCAGACCCAAATGAAGATACCCGAAGAAACGGTAAAAAAACATCACCTTTCACCGGGTACACCGCCTTGGAGCTAAAAGAGTGGACAGCAGAAGACCTCGTCCCATCGTGGATAAATTTGAACATTTTAAGCAGAAGGATATTGTTAAAAGCCACGGAAGAGAGGTCAAAGGGAAAGACTTCAGCGTAAATGACCAGTTCCCTAAGGCACATGTGTCAGACACAAGGCCCGCGGGCCAGATGCGGCCCGCGGAGCATTTTTATGTGGCCCGCGAGATAAATATCAAAAATATATTAAAACTGGCCCGCTGGCCGATTTTACCGCAAAGACTTCAACTCCCATGATGCTTTGCGGCATTAGCGCGGAGCCGACGCGCCCCCTCCTTTGTGTTTTTTCCAGCATCTGCTGCCGGTGTCTGCAGCTCCGCTGTCTTGGACAAACAAAACACTCCTCTCACTCAGCGTCGAGTTCACTCAGCTGTTTTCTGACGCTGAAGCCCAGAAACGAAGATTCTAGCTGCTCAGTAAAGTGTTCACGACTGAAAAAGTTTTCCAACTAACTTCCAGACAGAGCTGATATAACTCCAGCGAGCAGCGACACGCTCAAACCAGCACGACTCTGTGGCTGCTGTCGTTGTGTTTCCTCCCCGACACACCACAACGTGGTCAAGCTGCTCAGACACGTTCAGCAGCACAAACCTATGTGAGCACCTGTTGTCATCTAATGTTGTCATTATTATGATGAAGATGAACAAAACAACAGGAGTCTCCTCCTCAGCTCAGATCAACCCCATGATGCAGGCTGGGACGTAATTTTGGGGGGGGACGGGTGGGACATGTCCCCCCCACTTTTTCAAAAGGCAGTTTTGGTCCCCTGCACTTTTTTCCGTCCAAAAACAATGTTACGCTCCATTAAATGGATTTGGTTGAGCACTAGGACCGAAACGGAAACCGGTTTACTATTAGACCCGCCCAAAAGCTAATCTATTGGCTCTGCTGATACTTGCTAACGTATTATTGGCTGTTGCTGCTGTCACTCAAGTTGGAAACAGTCAGAACGTGCTCACGTTGTTTTGCTAGTTTGGAGCCGCTAGGGAACACCGGTACTGAGTCACATCGTCAACTAGACGCTGTGTAATATCAGCTCAGCTCAGCTTCCATTACATAACATTTGAATAAGTGTTCATTTGTGAGTCTTTGGTAGTTAGGCACAGCCAGGAGGCAGCATGTCAAGAAAACGAAAAGTGGATATAAGAGACTTCTTTCAAAGTCAAAACGTAAGTTGGAACATGTGACACCGCTGCATTAAGCTCAGACTCACCTCCTCCTTCACAAACATACTCAAAACTAACTTTTACAAACTCATCTCCTCCACATAACTGACTCCTCTGACACAATTTATTCGTATTATTATAATAATTATTTTTTTATTACTATTATCATCATAATTATTATTACTAGTAGTAGTAGTAGAAGTGTAACTTCAAAACTTTTATCATTTAACTTTATTGTAAACTTATCTATTGCAATGTATATGTTCACATTAAAAAGCTCTGAAAAATGAACAGTATCATCATCGTCAACAGATTTTTTTAAGCTTAATGTCAAAGATGTACACTTTTCATTAGATTTATCTTATTTTTTCCATTTATTTTTTGTGTGTTGAAATGCAACAACTGTTTAAACACTTTTAAGGGGAAAAACATATTTAATATGTTTTTATACACTCAAATGTTAGGGTGATGATCATGTGTAAAACATTAGTTCAGCATGTCCTCTAACACAGCAAATGAACAAACGGCCAGATCTCAGGAGGGACCGTTTATGTATAAATAATTTTTATACTTTTGACTAGGCCTGGGAATGTAACAAATTTTGCTGGACGATATTTTGTCCAACAAATTGTTGATGATAAACGATATTGTCAACATTATCTAGACCAAAATAACCACTAATATAATGTTAATATATCATAATAATGCAAGTACACCCTTTAAAATGCAACAAATAAACCTTCATTTAACATTGAAATGTCCAGAACCAGAACTTCTAAATGAATAAAAATAACAAACAAAAATTGAATAAAAAAGGAATCTCACTCCCTGTTAGAAAATGTTGCACCAAAAACAATAAAAAAGACCCAAAACAATAAATACAATGGCCTATCCATTGTCAACAGCCAAAACTGCACTTCAATAATGATAATAAATAAAAATAATAATAGAGTTGTACATTTTTTAACTTTGATATATATATATATATATATATATATATATATATATATATATATGAGGATGGAAAAATTATTGAGATGGGCACGTGACGTGTCAAGGGGTATTTACATAACACCCCCCACCCCAAATCCGCACAAGCCTGCTGTGTCCCCCCCACTTCTGAAATCAAAATTTCGTCCCTGGATGCAGGTATCTGGCTGGAACAGGTGAGCAGCACAGTAAACCAGTGGAGCAAACTGAGCTTTAAATATGTTGGTTTTATGCTCTTTTTCTGCTCCAAAACATGAAAGTTAACAGGTGAGATGTTGCATTTTCATTTAAGATAAAATGATATTTTTATTTTGTTGTTGGCCCGTGAGAAAAGATTTAACCTACAGTAAACAGGAAGTGGAAAGGCTGCAAATAGATGAATAGAATAGAAAATCCCTTTATTGTTCCTCAGTGGGGAAAGCTAGATGTCACAGCAGCGATGACACTTATTACAGGAGAAAAAAAGGAGAATAAAAAATAAGAAAAATGAATAAACAAGAAAACATAAATCCTGAATAGATTTTAAAAATGCTGATTATACCACAAGTAATGAATACCACTGATGCCTTTTATTTAAAACTGACTTGCTCGTGTGTAATTTGGTTATTCCACATTCAGTGTTAATGCAGAAATAAGTTTGTTTCCAAATGTAAAGGGTTCAAAATAGCATATATGTTGATAAAGAAAATGTGCAAATTTGCCGTCACTTTTTCAAAAAATATTAAGTTTGGCCCTCGACTCCATCCCAGAGTTTCATTTCGGCCCCTTGTGAGTTTGAGTTTGACACCCCTGCCCTAAGGAAATCCTGGATCGGCGCCGAGTCCTCTTTCCGCTGCGCACAAAGTTGATCCAGGATGGGAAGAGGGCTGTCTTCTCTGTGGATAAGCTTTATGTGGACAATAAACTTTACAAGGAGCGAGGAGTGACTGACTGGCTGTATTAGCCCAACATCAGGTCAGACTCAGACATTTATTATTCTTATCAGGATTCACTGGGTTTGACCACGGCAGGAATAAACAGCTGCTAAATCCGTTTTCTAGATGATGAGATCACCTGTTCATCACCACCTCACACCCCTATCACCTTTTCTTTTTAGTTCTAACTCTGGCACTTTTAAAAACTCTTGCTAATATGTATTGCCCATGCTGCAATGATTACTGAAACAAAATAGCGTATTTAAAACAACTGCCACAAACTATCAACATCATGATGGTTTTTGTAAACTGGTATACTATTTTGTGATTAAACTAAATTTGGATTATTCCACTTTCTGTTTTAGAAGAAACAAACTACTCCATCACAAGTTAAAAGAACAAAAACATCATTTTCTTCACTCTTCACTGCTGCATCTAAAAGCGAATGCATTTGTCACGTCCTCCTATTGTCATGTTTCTGCTGCTTCCTCCGCTGGTGACTTTCTTGCTGGTTTACTTGCTGAGGATTTAAACTCTCTAAGCTCATGCTTAGAGTTAATATCCCACAACTACGCTGCAGCTTAAATCAGAGCAAACAGTCTGACAATATTTTTATTTATCACCAAATATGGTCATTCACATACAAAAAAATGAATGCTGGACCTATTTGTCTGAGCAGCAAGTGTTCAGAGGATTAAAGCAGATCTGAAATGTGACTGTAGATGACTGAAGAGTGTTTTCCTATTTTATGTTAACATTAATTAATAATACAGTTTCAAATGTTTAATTAGAGAAGAAAAACTAATCACAAACAGCAACTTGTGGGAGCAGCGAGGACTGTGGAAAAGCCGTTAAGCCTCTCACATTTGATTGCTTTTCAGCAGAACCAGCGAGTATTCATTCTGAGAAATGCACTTGCAAGGAAAGAGAAAAGAAACAACTGGAAGATTCTTCTTTTCCAAATGTTGATGAGGTCACCGTAATTAGACACCAATAACAAAATGATGAAAATAATGCATTTTGATTGCCCACTCTTGGGCCTGAAGTACGGAGCAAGCTTTCCCTCCCTGTGCTTCTGTTGTTAAATATAAAACAAAAGAGTAGAAACAAATAATTTTATCTAAAGAACTGTGGAAACGAGATAAATGCATTTTCTCTTGGGGGCTTGTAATCCCAACATTGTGATAACAGACAATGCTGCATAAAGGCAAGTTAGTATTTTCTCATGTCCGGGTGAAAGAAAAAAAAAAGCTTTTTGGATAAGAACACGGTGAAGATAAGCACGTGTAGTGAATTCTGTGTACATAAATGCCGTACAGGAACAGAAAAAATAGAGCTGTAGGCTTTAACTATATTCAGCTGCCTTTGGAATCTCATTCAACATTTTAAATAGATAACAAAAGCACAGGTTGCAATTTATTACTTCACAGAAACATCATTCATGACAAAGTAAAGTGTAGAACAAAATATAAGACGTCCGATTTTCAGTTTCCAATTATTCTGGGTTTGTTTTAGGTTGCATCAAAATATGACGATGACATTTTACAATAAAATAATATTTAAAGGGATACTTCAAGCCCTAAGTGAAATTTAGTCTGTTTCAATATTTGTTAGGGTCAGATAAAGCATTTTGTAACCAACCCAGTCATTCTACTAATCTGGCAGTATTTAGTTAGCTTTAGCTGAGCATGAACAATGTACTGGTATCAGCTAGCATTTTGTGTGAAAAACCCATTAAAATTCCTCAGTAATGATTCTAATATTTCTTTGTGGCTAAAATAATCATATCGACTGCAAATGAAAAGAATAAGTAAGACAAAGGTATTACAGGAGCCCATTTAGCCTCGGCACTAGATTATGACAACGCACTGCTGCTGTATGGTCCAAGAGCACAACACAGCGACCCAAAAACACACTTTGTCTGTCATGTACTCTGATATTTTATTATGCAGTTCCTTGTTATGTTCTTTCTGTTTTTCTCATCTAATTTCATAGTTTTTCCTCTTCTTATCTTGTACACAGAGTAGCAAAGTTTTGGTTTGCAAACAGTTTTGGTGAAACTGTCCGCAAACAAGGTAGGCAGGAAAAGAAAAATAACCTTGCTACCCTGTGTACACGATAAGAAGAGAAAAACTAAGGCATTTGTTATGGAAATTTTACATTTCATTGCTTTAATCCTATTCACAAATGTCCTGAAGCTTTCTCACACTCAGACACACACACACACACACACACACACACACACACACACACACACACACACACACACATTATCTCACACAATGACCTCATTCCCATTCTTATCTATTTGTTTAAATAAGCTCTGTGGTCAGATGTTCGGGGCATTTTGCCTGGTGCATGTGCCACAATTATAACTGGTTGACTTGTCTGCTCATTGTCTCCTTTTCTCTTCACTACAGGAAATGGTTTATTGGTAAACATATTGATAAAATCCATGACATGATTGTTATGTGGTTCCTTAAAAAAACTGTACAGCGTATAAGCCTGGTAGCCACATTTTTGTCTTTACAGATATAGGTGTTTTTGATTTAGAATGATTGAAATGCTAGCTGTTACCATTCACTTACACTGTTTATGCTAAGCTAAAGCAAACTGAATGTTGCAGGATTAGGAGAATGACTGGGCTGGTTATAAAATGCTTTTCCCCACTTATCTAACTCTGGGGAATATGGCAACAGAATACATTTCACTTAGGGTTGGAACATCTCTTTTGTCATGGTCTGCATTCTGCGTCTCCCTCATGTGTCTCCTTGTGTTCTCCATCCCTCTCTAGGTTCCCCTTATGTGTCTCCGTGTGTTCCTCATGTGTATCTTTGTGCCCACTCCAGGTTTCCCCCTTTTGTGTTCTTCTTTGGTTTCTGTGCCCCTTTAGGTCTCCAGCCCACTCCAGGTTTCCCTCAGGTTTCCCCCGTAGTGTTTTCAGATGCAGTAATTCCATCCCTGTTTTTCTTCTGGTGTCTTGTTTTCAGGTTTTAAGAGTTCACTCATCTTTAGTTCTCTGTAGATTTATTTTACCTAGTCAGTTTTCCCCACTCAGTTAATTAGTCTCACCTGATCGCTTCTGATTGTTCCCCACACACCTGTCACCCATCTCCTTGATTGTTTCCCTTTGCGTATAAAACCCTGTCTGCGTCTCAATGTGTTGTTGGTACATTGTTTGTGTCAGCGTTGTCTCGCTCCCTCTCTAGGTATTTGGAATTATCTCTAGGTCTCTTGTGTTTTTGGATATTCCCAGGTTTGAATTATGGATTTTTGGTTTTTGGCTTCCAGCCGTTTGGATTTGCCCCTAAATAAAGGAATTTTACGTATTCACTACTCTTGCCTTGTGTCATCCTGGGTCTGCGTCTTGGGTCCTAACCTCCCCAACTCACAGCATGACATCTTTAAATATAGAGTTGCTGACTGATTGAATGAAGAATTTAGAATGGTAACAGATCAACATTCACAGCAGCAACAAACAGATTACAGCGTTTGTTCCTAGTGTTTTGCTTATTAAATCGTCCAATATCTGCATAAGCAAAATTTTAATTTGTGTTTGTCCGACAGCTCAAATGACCGTTTCATCCAGAGGATACTAAATCTGTGCTGTGGGGACTCCAGCACTTTGTTCCACCGTCCAAGGAGAAGTCGTACCCTGTTAAATATTTTTAGATGTCCCAATTAGATGACCTCTTTTTCATCTCTGTCTCTCACAACACCTCTTCTACTCTGCCACTGTTTACATATGTGCTCCATCACTGATCAAAGACTAATCTTGCACCAATTAGCAGCTAATAAGCCCTCCAACTTTAGCTGACACCTACAATCTTTGGATTGATGGAGAAAGTGAAGGACAATTTGAGGTACTTTGTTGCAAACTAATCATTATATTAATCCCATGATGCTCCATCCTTTATCACTAGTGTAGTTCAAAGATTGGCCCAAAAATTATGAACTGTTACATCACTGAACACTTTTTCAGTGTTTTTTAATTATAGCTTTAAGAAAAACAAGTTAATCAACTGTTCTTTATGAGTCCAATGAAAGAACAGCAGTCATGTGCATCAACAAAGCAATCAGTCCAGCACACAAGCCTGCATTTACACACGCCACATATTCCTGTGGTGCTGATCATCAGCAGTATGGCCACAGCCACCAGAACTGATTGTTACACATCTCATCCTCTCCAACAGCGGTGTTCTCTCCAAGAGGAAGTGCCTGGAGACTTTGGGACCTTTTATGTAAAACATCTGTCACCAGTTGGTGCAGCAGCTCAAATCCACCAACTCTTCTGTTCAACTACTGGCAGCAGAATTTGTTATTACTGTTATCGAAGCAGATTTTAACCTTGAACATCAAGCAAATCCCAAAGGGTTTTCTCAAGGAGCTAAGTGATTCTGTCACCACTTAATTTCTTTAAGTATTTCTTTGAATTTGTTCACATGTTCTGCATATTTTGTTTTGAGTTGGTTTTATCCCTGGGTTTGAATAAAGAGTGGCATTTTGTTGGTGGGATGAATCATTATTGCATGTTGAAATATTAAAATGATTCTAGGAGATGACATTTACCTTCAGATGTCAAAGAATATGAGCCTGCCATCATCTCAAATATTTGACAGAGACATGTCTCAATGAATTACACTGCAGTATTGTTATTTGAAGCAATTCTAGCAGTTTGTGTCCTTAAAAACAAAGTACACCCACTTTTTTGACACATTTTATGTGAACCGTAGCATAAATGAATGCCTTGTGAGTTGATCTCTGTGTGGAAAAACCCTGGAGCTCCTATTTCAGGAACTACAGATGAGCCAGAGCAGAAAAAAAGCAGGACTTGGAATCTTATTTCCTGATATTTGTACATCTCATCTCTGATTAGCTAACAGCAACACAACTCTACCACTGACTCTGTTTGCTTTGCAAAGTTGATGGTTCATCTCCACAAATAACTTTTGCCTGAAGGAGTTCAGTCGGGTGGTGGAGTTGCTAATGCTAACGGTTAAAAATGTGCTCTGCTCTCTCCTGGATGCTAATTCAACAAATACCTTTTCCACTGTGAGCCATCCTTGAAGCTAATTTTCAATGTGACATAGATCTGATTGGTTTTTCTAATATTGTCATGGTCTGTGTCCTTGTAGTGCCCAGCTTCCTCCTGGTTTCCCCCATGTTTCCCCCTAGTCACTTTTATACTTAGTTTTCCCATCCCATTTAGTTTAGTATCCCCATAGATTTAGTGTTTGTTCTGGTGTAGTTTCAGGTTTATTAGTTCTATTATATATTTAGTTCTCTGTATAGTTAGATTATCCAGTCAGTTTCTTCCTTTAATACAATGTGTTCCTTCCCCATTTAGTTGATTAGTCTCTCCTGATCCCTTCAGCTTACACTCCCCACACACCTGCTACCTGTTTCCCTAATTGCTTCCCTCTGTGTATAAAACCCTGTCTTGTTTCTCAGTGTTTATCGGTCCATTGTATGTGTCAGCATTGAGCTGTCCCTCTCTAGTTTCCCCAGGTTTGTGCTCATGAGTGAGCTTCTGTTTTGTTTTTGTCAGTGTTTTTTGAGATTAGATTGGTTTTGCGTCCTTGGATTTTTTTTTACTCATCGTCCTTTAAATAAAGGAATTTATTTTCTCAAAATCACTCCTGCCTCGAGTCGTTTAGGGTATTCTGCATCTTGGGTCCAACCATCCAGCTCGCAGCGTGA
This sequence comes from Nothobranchius furzeri, assembly GCF_043380555.1. NCBI lineage: Eukaryota > Metazoa > Chordata > Actinopteri > Cyprinodontiformes > Nothobranchiidae > Nothobranchius > Nothobranchius furzeri. The sequence continues at coordinate 76,190,130 of NC_091741.1, forward strand.
CAGATATCCCCATGTCCCTATATTCCATCAGCAGCTAATTCAGGAAATAGGGCTAGACTATTGTCACGGTCAGCCTGCATGTTAAACTCTGTTTCTCTATGAGCTTGGCCTTTTATGAAAAGAGAAGTCAGACAAAGAAAAAGGAAAAGACCAGAGGAGGAAGGAAATGGGGAAATCTTGCTAGCTCATGGGCTAGTTCATTACCTGGATGGAGCTCTTTAAAGCCCTCCTGCTTATTTAACAGAGTTGTAAATGATGTGAAAACACTTTCTAATATTTTTAAATTCATGGAAGACTTGCCAAATGTTTTGAATTGATTTATTCTGGTGTTTCCCTATCAATATACTTTAACCCTCCCACCGTCCTAATGGGTGTGACCCCGCGAGGAAAGTTAACCATTGAGCAGGATTGATAGTTTATCCCTTGGGTCCATGTGGCAGGGGTGAGGAGTGAGCACCACCTCACCCCCGCCACGTGGGCCTTATATATATATATATATATATATATATATATATATATATATATATATATATATATATATGAAAATACGTGTTTGACTTATTTCTGAATTCATCAATCATCCACTTTCAAAAACTACTCACTCTACCGACTGAGGTTATTCCCAAATATGGTTGCTGCATTAAAGTCCATAAGCCTGTTGGACCAGAATGGAAATGGTCATGTTTATAGAATGCTAAACATTCATGGTTTTATGGGTAGTTTTCCTTCTACAGCAGAATCTGCAGCATGCATGATCAGGTTTCATTCTCCATGGCAACTGTTGCCAAGGTAACATATTTCTGTAATATTCTCACTCTACGCAGCAGGATTTATTCAACTATGTCACATAATTTCATGTAGTGTTGAGGATTAAAATTGCTGGAGTTTTTTTTTTTCTGGTAGCAGCTGAGACCAACAAATTAGTTTGATGCCTGCACCGACTTTGACACATTTCTTTAATCTGCTGCAGGTTTCACACTTGAAAATGTGTATGGAACAAAAAAAAAATATGTGAAAGCTTGCGAGTGTGCGTTTTCCACGGCCAACAAACTTGTCATGGAGAAATTCTGTCATCGGTGAAATGGCATGAGCAGAGCACTGCAGGCTGTTGCCTTGACGACAACTCTCGGTCATGCTTCTGAATGGCCAACAGGACTGGGAAGTGTTTTTGTCTGCCTCTGAGCAGCTCTTCCGGCAGCTGGTCTACAGAAGAACAGTGCAGCTCAGTTCTTATCATCTTCGGACCCCCCTTCCTCTCATTTCGTTCCATTTCTCTCTGCCTCCTTCTCCCTTCTTTTCCTCTGTGCTTTTGTTCATTGACCTGTTTCCTGGAGGCATTTTGATGGTGCTGGATGGAGGCTGTAGATTTCACAGGAACAGGGACTGATGAACGTCTTCATATTATGTCCTTCTGTGTTTTCATTTTACAACATTCCTCAGTGTAACAATCAAATGTTTGTTAGCAGTCCAACCTACTATTAATGCAAACATTTGGGTTTTTGTGTGTGGAGCAGCAAAAATTGGCTGAATTTGGGATATTTTCTAAGGACTGTTGTTGCTTTGTTCAACTAAGTATCCCAGTAAAACTAGTTAGAAGATAGAAATAACAATAAAGTAGAGGAACAAATTTTGATTTAAATAAAAACTGACACCCACTTTAAAAGCTTTTACAGCTGCAAGTGCAAATGATTGTTGATGTTTTTTTTTTACCTATTTAGTTGGGTTAACCTTAATTACCAAACCCTCCAATATTCGAAACGCTTACTTTACTGTTCTTCACATTTCTACTCACACGTGGAGGACACACAAATTTTTCTTTACTATACACACTTTTTCCTGTTCAATGGAGACCCTGAAATATGAGGAAATAAATAAATAAATATGAATGCATCACATGCTGATCCTGGCATTTATTTTAGTTAACTTATAAGTAGATGATATAAGTATCAGTGAAGAAATCAAAGCTTGCCATAAATTTTTATTTTCTAATATTTCAGAAATAAGCAGTTTTTTTTTTTCAAATGTTTCATTGTAACTTGAATTCAAGCCAAAAAAAATTTAAAAACAAATTAATTAAAAAGATCAGTTTCTTAAGTCCGTCCAAAAATAGCTTCTTCGCTAACTTCAGAGAGGTGAACACATAACATTTGATTTCTTCTTTGACTATTTATTTATGTAAAAAGCTCAAAACCGTCTCTCTTTTTAAGTTTTTACAGAAATTAGAAAATGTGTTTTACAAAGCTTATATCTCTCCAAGAGGAAAAAAGAAAAACATGTTTGTGAAGTTATTAATCTGAGAGATAAAATGAATCAGAAAATGGTGTTGCCTTTTCATTCAGTGACATGTACTGTTCTAATTCTAACTTCGTTCTAAAAAGTTGATATATATTATTCTCATCTTTCAGTTGAGACAAAACAGTCAACAAAATTAAATAAAACATATTCTGGGCTGATACTAAGCCAGTAGGCTCCAACAAGTGCAGTGCTGAATGCTTCAACCTTGTTGATCCCGTCGAGCCAGCACATATACATAGCATACGGCAACTGCGTGTTTTATAACAGGAGGTAGATGAAATGGGAATCCCATAATATTTACATCCTGTTATAAAACACATCATATGCCTACTGACCTTTAGTGGAAATACCAATGCAGACTTTGGAGCTGCTGTCCTGCACCGTAATGATCTTGGAAACCGCCAGAACAAAATTTGTTATATCGATAAAAGCCTTGCTTTAATCAGTTGCTGAAGGAGCGGCTGCCATAGCAACCATTTATTCTGTGTTTACTGAAGACGAGAGGCAACCATCTCCCAGTGGAGCAACGACACACGGGCAGAACGGATCCTGTTTTATTTGACTGTTTAGTTTTCTCTTTCAATTGTTTCCATCTTTTCTGTCCTAATTTATTCAGAGATGAGAATTTTCTTTTTTCCTGAGAGATTTATTTAAATCAAGTGTTCATGTGGCATTTAGATGCAGGACAGAATCCAGGAAAACATGAACTTGGTCCAACTGCTTTGATTTCTGAACCATCTGTCTTCTTGTTTCTACTTGAAAGCCAGCCAGATTTCCCAGAGATGTCCGGTTAGCTGTTTAAATGTTCCTACAAGATATCCAATCTGAAGGCCCTCTCTTGCAATAATTGAGTCGTTTACCATAAAAAGCACAATATACAGCAATATGCAACGCTAACAGTAATAAACAATTCGACTGATGCATTTCAAAGCTGACAGATTGAGATGCACGCTATCATTTGTTTACAGGGCAAGGTTCCATTGAAAAGAAAACCACAGCTCCTGAGAGTTGCCTCTCATTTGACACACGATGCTCCCCTGCACAACTTAAAACACTTTTGACACTGTGTCTTTGTCAGAGCTGTCGCAGTTTGAAACTGCAAAGTCGTCTTGCAGAAAATGACTCATAATTTCCCATCGTCAAAAGGGAAACTAACTGAAGCTGTGACCTTCCAGAGGCCTTAGCTTTCAATCATAAAAAGAGCATCAAAAAGTACCACCGAAACTGCAGCTGCTCCCTTCATGGCATTTGATGTCTTCTTCACTTTGAGGGATTCTCATGCAAATCTGACATTGATTTTGACAACCACTTCTGTTGTACAGAATGCTGCTTTGCTGCAGAGCAACACCAAACAGAACTTGAACAGTGAAGTCATGCTAATTTTGTTTCGACAAGTGATGCTAACCTGCATGAAAGATCTAAAAGCAAAATATAAACAAAACCCATGTGTAGGCAATCAAATACATGCAAAATTCAAAACACTTTCTTACATTGTAAGGTGTTGCTTTATTATTATTTTTTCATAAAATGTCTAATGAAATCTGAAAAATGTCCAGTAATTGATTCAGCAAGCTCCCTTCTCTTTCCATCCCCCCTGCTGTGCCAACACACCAGGGGGGATGCAAGTTTTCTGCCAAATAGTGAGTTTTTTCTCTCTCATATAATATCGAAATATCTGTGACTGGCAAACAGCCCCAAACCTATAATATCCAAACAGAAGCTATATGCACAATAGATACTTCATTTTGTTCCAGAAACTTAAGTTTCTTCACAATCAGGTAAGAATTGGCAGTTCTCTCTTGCAGGCAGCAGCATCAATTCATTCTGACTCCCTGTTTCTTGAACATTTAATTGACTATATTCATCATGTATTTATGTGTCCGCTTCTTTGTCCTCTCTCAGACTTCATCCCACACAACAATTGTCCCTGCCGGGGGAGCTGGGTGCTGACCTGTCTTTTGTTGAAGTAGCCACTGGCTCATTTTCTATCTCCCTCTGCCTTGTCATGTTTCTGTCTTGTTTGTTGTTTTATCTTTACATAATTGGCAATGTTGTATTGGATTTAATGATTTTGTCCTGCAGCCCCTTACAAACTGTGTTGTTGTCATTAATCTCTCTGGAAATTTTATCTTATCTGAGCTTTTAGTTTTGATGAACACTTTTTGTGTTTCATTCACCTAGATCACCTGACTCTGCCATGATCAGCTACAATATATACATGTTCAGTCACTCACACACACACACACACACACACACACACACACACACACACACACACACACACACACATATATATATATGTGTGTGTGCGTGTGTGTGTGTGTGTGCATACATACACACACACTTTTTTGTGACTATCTGTAAGCAAGAGAACAGAGGCCAAAAAAGGCAGTCTATTTTTCATAGTACACCTTTTTTCCCTCATTTTTGGGATTGGGGGAGTTGGTAATGCCTTGCACATCATGATGACACAAATGCGAAGAGTAAAACTTGGGCTAAATCCAGTCAATTCCCATAGATTTAATTTTTACTAAGTCAAATGAAAATACCATGAAAAAAACATATTCCAAGAAACTCTGGCTAAATTCAACCAAAATATAAATAAATTAGAATATTTAGAACATTTGACACATTTTGTATTCAGCTACTAGAATAGCTTTCTTCTAGTGTCACAGATGGATAAGAACACAATGCTTTAATTTGTCTCAACTGGTGTTTGAGCAAGTCACCTCCAAATCAACTTTATTTTGCTGATAAACTATATAAATGAGTGTCTAATCGTGCTGTAGACACTTGCAGTCAATAATTTGGCACTTTAGTGCATCTTAGGCCCTGTCCACACGTAGCCGGGGATCTGCCAAAACGTAGATATTTTTCTACGTTTTGGCCTGTCATCCACACGAAAACGGAGTTTTTTCACACGAAGACGGATCTTTTTAAAATCTCCGGCCAAAGTGAAGATCTGTGTTTTCTCCGTTTTGGGTGTCTGCGTGTGGATGGACAAAACTGGAGTTTTAAGGTCCGCAACGTCACTCTCCGCGACAAAAAAATGCTGACATCACGTGTGCGACCTGTGTTTACACTAGCCGACAGCATGGATGCCCTCAGAGCTGTACTCGCTTTATCAATTGTCCAAGCGCTTTTTGCTTGTTTGTTTTTGCAAGCGGAATTACTGCTCCTTGCGGAAGACCATAGACGAAGGGCGAGGTTAAGAACGGGGGAAGTACTGCCGCCTACAGGTCTGGCATGTCCTTAACAACGTATTTATCCGGGTACGTGTGGACAGTTTTTTTTTAAACGAGGTGGTGTGGATGCAAGTTTTTGGAGGGGTGGGTATTCGTTTAAAAAAAAAAACAGCTACGTGTGGACTAGGCCTTAGTTAAAATAAAAATGTTCTACCAAAAACGGTCAGTGTTGCATCCTCTTCAGGTAAAAACTGCACTGTGTTAGAATTTAAATCTGCCATAGCTATTGGCTAAGAGGTACCCTATGGCATCAGCTGGTAACATATGATGTCACAGTGCCATTGTGTGGCTGTTGTGTGTGTGTGTATTTGTTAGCGGCTCCGCCAGGAAACAGCATTTGTTGCATTTTTCACTGATCCAGTATTTGGGGGCTTATCACAACAAACAGAAACTAAAAATTTAAAATCAACTTAAAGTCAATGATTATTTTAAAACTATAACCTCTGGGGTGGGTATAGTAAATGATCATATAATTTTAGAAAAAAAAACTGTGATCACATTTCCCATGTCGAAAAACACAACAAAAATATTTTTAAAAAAATACTTCACTGAAATTTTCAGTTCATAAATAACTGATACCTGAACTATGATCTGAAGTGCAGAGTAATTTATTTTGCATTCATTGCAATCCTGTCCTGTAGTTTTTTTATTATCAGAAATAGAAATTGATAAATACTGTAAAAACAAATAATGTCAGGGATGTCACCCTGACTCATTGTGCAGTTCTGAGTTGTTTATACTACATTTCTCTTGCTAATGCACTAAAATGGGAAATATATTATTCATGATTTTCGTTGAAAAATATATTGGCACCCAGTTTCCTAAATGCGTCATCTTTGTTTCATTTTTGCACTTTATTCTACTGAGTTTTCCTGTTTTAAAGAAAACAGATTGATGATGAAATTGTATTTTTAAAAAGAACAAAAGACAATAAGAGCATGCACGCTCACGCACACCAAAACTTTTTTTGATTTAAAAACTGTATCACCTTTGTATCTGAAGAAGGCGTGTCTTCTGACGGAATGTTTGGTAAAACCCTCAAATCCTGATTTGCCTAAATTTATAAACAATGAGTTTTTAAAAACAAGAATTACTTCCCAATTAATTCAGTTTCTAGCTGACTCCCAATTCAGCCAAATCGGGGAAGAAGCCTTTTTGAAACCATCTCCTTTGACCTGCAGTCAAAGCCTCTCTGTGATGCTGCAAGAGATTTACAGACAAAACAGCTCTTTTCAGAGCTACTTCACACCTCAGACATCTAACCTGCAGACCTCGGGTTGCATCTCATGGCCGGTGAAGCTGAACTCAAAGGAAGCTACTAATCTCGGAGTATTGTGGTTTCGACGTCCGGTAACCTCACCCCTCCAGACCGCCAGGAGCAACTCATACCAAGGGTGTCGTAAGCCTGCACACTGGTGTCTGATGAGTTTAAACAAACAACTCTCTAGTTTATAACCAAACAAAAAATTATTTTACAACCCAGACTTCACAAATTCTCTCAGATACAAAGAATGGTTTTGCTACAACATCTAGCTCCCATTACAACATTTCACACATCACGTTAAATCACTTCATATCCATTACATCACATCTCCTTATTCATGTCTTGTGTGTATCATTAGTTTAGGAAAAAGAATAAATTCATTTTATAAACTATATACTTGACTCTGTCTGGATTAATACGAAGTGTGTTTATGATCCCTGAAGAAGCAAAGAACCCTACAATCTTCTAATCAAACATTCAAAGATCAAGCAGGTTGATATTTCATATTTATATGGAATAATCACATCTTATTGGTCATAATTAATATGTAGTTGCAATGTCAATCATCATTGTAATCATCACGCTACAATAAGATAAGACTGTATTGATCCTACAGTAGGGAAACGTGGGCATTACCACAGCTCAGACAGCTAGCAAAGGAGTACTAAACTGACCAATAAGGAATATATATATATATATACAGAAGACAAGACACTATATACAACAGTAGATCCTATATATACACATACACAGTAAGCCTTATGGATAGGGGTTTTTGAAACATTGTGGAAGTAATAATTTATAAAAGTATCAGCTGTTCTGCTACAACTACTTTTTACTGTCCAAGTGATAGATATCTGTAAATACAGGCATGGGCATGTAAGCACACACGTGTAAATATACATATATGAGCTGCATTAGGCATGGCCTGCTGACCGTACAGTTAAAGTGGCGGGGTGACTCCTGACATCATAATGTGTTATAAATCCTAACTGCTGTCGGAATGAATGATCTATGGAAGTGCTACTTCCTGCAGCGGGGGTGTATCCGTCTCTGACTGAAGGAGCTGCTCAGCGCACCTACCGAGTTAAGCAGTGGGTGATGTGGGTAGTTTATTATGGACGTCAGCTTAGCCAACATCCTCCTCTCACAAAAAATAAAAATAAATAAAAAGTTAAAATGTTTGTGTCAAAATACAAATATGTCTATGAACACTGTGGCATCCAAAGACCATAGAAAAATGTATTTTTTGGCTAAGAAAGTAATTATTTATTTTTAGGTGTTTAAGTGTGTAAAGCTTCAAATAATTGATAGGAAATGTCCTATTAAATTAAATATTATTCTCGTAAGCTTCAACAGACTTTTATTTAGAAATAAGTTATTGAATTCAGTCAAACCTAAAACATGAATAAAATCTATAAGTTTTTGCTCTTAATAAACAACACATCTAAAAAAAAGACATGCTGTCTTTCCCAAGTATAAACTCATTTTAAATGATAATTGAAATATTTTAAAGTTTTAATTATTTGATGGGCTCCAGCCTGAGATAAAACTATTCTCCATATAATTTTACACAACTGCAAGATGTATGAATTGTATTTCACAAGCATTTTGTAACGACGTGCTGAAGATTTTCAAATCATCCAATTAGGAAAAGGTGAAACTGATTATGAAATGATGGTGTGATCTGTGACTCATCACCTCAAGGGCCAGTTATAGTTCAGTCTGTTTTATTTTCAAAGACAAACATGCAACCTGTGGTCAGCCTGTCTGTTTGAGACTGATAATGAGATGTTTTATAAAAGTTTGGATATTAAAAGTTCATTCAGCAAAAGTTACTGTCTCCTATTTCTCACCAAAGAAGTTAGATTTAGAATTCTGTGGTTCTCCTTTAGGAAATAAATTTAAAGCAATGCTTTAAAATATAAAGTACTTTTAGAGATACCAATTATGAACTGGTTCGGTTTAATTTACCTGAAGTTTTTTTTCAAAGCTAGTAAATATTTTGGTAATAGTTTTATTCTGTTGATCGAAAAATGCATTGGAAATCTTGATAAACCTGTACAGTTTGGGCCAGAAAACACGTGAGAGTGCTAACCATAGACACAAAAGGTTGAAGAAAATTAAAGATAAGAGTTCTTGTTATACTATTATGTAATTGATAGCTTCCTGTAGTCCGTCAGAATAATTTTCTAATAAGACATCTTGAGAGAAGATGCTTCAAAATCTACCATTTCCCAAAATAAATCAAATGGATAAAAAGTAAATAAAATCAAAACTGGGTTGTTCAGGGTAGCACTGTTGTGTCACATTGAGTAACTTGCTTTTTCAAATCCTGTTTGCAGCTCTTCAGAGTGTTCAGTTAGCATGTTCTCCCCAAGCATAAGGGGGTCTTTTCCAGATGCTGATTTGCCATTGATGACTCTATAGAAACTGTCCTGTGTGTGTGTGTGTGTGTGTGTGTGTGTGTGTGTGTGTGTGTGTGTGTGTGTGTGTGTGTGTGTGTGTGTGTGTGTGTGTGTGTGTGTGTGTGTGTGTTTCAAATGAGCCAGTAGACAATAATATAACACCTGTAACCCAAGTAAAGCTGAAAGTTGAATTTATATTTGCATCTTTTAAAATCAATACTAGAAAATACATTTTAAAATTACACTAAGGTGCAAAAGTTCATTTATGTCAGGAATTCAACTTAAAATGTACAACTAATATATGAGACAGACTCATTACATGCAAGGCCAGATATTTCAGCCTTTTTTGTTAAATTATTGATGATTATGGTTTACAGCTGATGAAAGCCCCACATTCAGAATCTCAGAAATCTGAATAATGTGAAAAGGTTCAATATTCTAGACTCAAAGTGTCACACTCTAATCAGCGAATGAATCCAGAACACCTGCAAAGGGTTCCTGATTCTTTAGATGGTATCTCAGTCTAAGTTTGATTACTGAAATCAATTTATTTTTACACTATATTCCAAATGTCGAATTTCACTTGTATGCTCATTATGGCTTAATATGTGGTGTCAAGGTGCTAAAGAAGGTTTTATAGAACTGACTTCCCCACAGCTGACCCTCCTTCTTAGACAAAGTACTTCACTAGTTATATTGTTTCACACTGAACCTGTTAATGGGTGGTTGGAGTTACCGTAATTGTGAGCTTCATGTTCTTTATTTTGTGCGTTCGTTGGAACTAAAATATTTAAACACGTTTTGAGCAGGCAGTGCCAAAACATGACTGAATCCACAGACTCATCTACATGGTCAAAATGACCTGTGCGGTGTTGGCAGCAGATGCAGTTTTGTCCAGATGAGCTGTTATTGAGGGTGGAATGCTTCGCCCCCACCATAATTGTCTCTGACACACTGCACTGATAGAGTGCTGCCAGAATTGTGGAAGCCTATGAACCACCCATTTACATATTGTAATTTCTGTTAATTGTAAAATGGATTGAAAACTGAAATCAGAAAGATATTTTTTAAACAAATACGGTTTTTGTCTAAGGTCAGGTGTGATTTTTCTTTTTTCTTTGGGGAAGTAATTAATAACAGATATATTTATTTTTGATTATGTAATCAACTTCTTTTTTATATTTTAACCCTCTCAGGCTCAAAAAAAGTTTTGATAAAAGGATGAACAACTAAGTCCTTCAGGGGTACTTCTGAGTTAAAAAATGCTCATGAAACACGTATGTGGAGTAACCAGGTAGGTACTGTAGGTTTTAACTGTTGCAAATCTGCAACGCCTGCCTCCAGAGGGTTAAACATTCTTTGTTCGACTCCACCCCATCACTAAATGTCACTTTCCCTGGATTTTGAAGAGTGCAATTACTCAACAGAAAGCTCATCAGAACATGTGTGACATCAGCTTCAATGTTTCTCCCTTTTATTCCCATCCGGATGCTGTTTCATGAAGTGCGTTTTAACAAAAGCCAAAGTGGTTGTGTTTAAGAGCTGTAATTTTCACATGGAGGTGGATGGGGAGACAGACTGCCATCTACTGGCTTTAAAAGCCCCAGCCCCCACAGCCCCTCCACCCATTCCACTTTACCACAGCCAATACACCCTCCTCCCTCCAACTCCCACTCAAGAAGTCAATCAGAGGGAAGGCAGCATTCACAAAACGCAGCAAATGTATAGATAGGAGACCAAAAAAGACCTTTAGTGGCTGTCAGAGCATGCAGGGCACAGACTTTATAGTAAATTTGTGCCACAAAATCTACAGCAGTATATTATTTATTTTGGCTCAGTTGAAGTTGAGGTCAATCAACTGTGCATGTCTCATCCAGAGTCATAAAAACAATCAATTAACTGAGATTTTAGAAACTTTGAGTTAAATAAATATTAAAAACGTGCTTTAAGTTCCAAAATAGCATGTTTGTCGCATGATTTAGTTTAAATCTCAGTAATTGTGGTTCTGTTAAAAAATAAACTGAATTTTCCTAATCCAATTGAGATTCACAGGGAAAAGTTAAAACGTTAACCAGATAAGGTTGAGTGAGTTTATCCAGTCAATGTAGTATCAGCACTGACATGTGATTACAGGAAACTTTTAACACACATTTGCATCTTTCCTAGCTATAATCCAATTAATATTCACGGTTGGCTTCATCAACACACACCGACACACACTAGTAGAGGAAATAAACTTCAAAACCCTTCACACATTAGACCAATCAGGATGTGAGATGATTTTAAAACGCAGGCAGCTAATCAGCCGTCAAGGTGTTGAGAGCAGGCAAAGCTGTAAATTGGTTTCAACAAGATGTATAAATATCCCAGACTGGTGCTTAACTGTTCACGGATTTATTTATTCATGCAACAGGGTGTGCTTCTGCAAAAATCACGGGATAATAAGCATTTGGGCACGACCGGTGATCTGTCGCTGCAGTGAGCGTCTCCAAGCAGGAAGGTTTTATATGGTAATGGGATCGATTGGACCGATGCGCGCACCAATGAGAAGCGTTTGATTTATGTTTAAGGGACTGTTGAGAGCAGCAGTCGCTTGGCAACCGCCTAATGAATGCACGAAATATAGCGACCTATTTGCTGCGCAAGTTAAAATAAATCCTACAGAAGATGGGCTTGGCTTGGGTGCGTCCGACTTTGGGTTGAATGGGGCAAAATCGCGAGTAAGCTTGTCTTTCTCATTATATATATATATATATATATATATATATATATATATATATATATATATATATATATATATATATATATATATATATATATATATATATAGTCGGGGTACTTCTCACTGAATATTTTCAATGGACCAGCTGCTTATTAAGTATCATATCAGATCTGATGCCCCAGCATCGCCCAGGCACAGATAAAGGCTGTGCACGCAGACTGACCTACAGGCTCCAACAGACCTACAGATGAACAGTGCTCCTCCTGAGCTGAAAACAAAACATGACATCGACATGCTCAAAAAATAAATAAATAAAAGTCAGCCTCTGCAAGTCTCTCCGTGTAGAAACAGACAAAGCTAAAAAGATGTTTTAAAAACTTGTAAAAATGAGTCCAAATCTGCGTTTCCCTCTCATCTGTTTGATCTTTGAATCACAAAAGAAAAAAATGACTGTCTGTTACGGTGGAAACCAACTTTCCCCTGACTATTCCATGCTCTTCATCTTCCACCCAGCCCACAGACTTTGTGGAGAGAATATAGATGAGACAGCTCCAAACCGTTATTGTTATTTTATTTTATCTTAACAAATCATCAAGGTTATGTAATCTGGTTAAAAGAGCACAACAACTGGTGTGATTTCTGAACAGATGCGATACATATCTGTTCTTTACTTACAACAATTCGTCACAGCGAAACTGTTTGCAACCTCCAGATTGTCAATGTGGGGCGTCAGCCTGAATCCTTGGGCTGCAAATCGATACATTGCTATCCGAAACGCGCTGTACTCTTGATCAGCGCCCCTTGGAAAAAGTCCTCCTGCAAATCAAGACAAAACACAGTTATAGTAGCACAAATCTTTGTATAAAATACACCCCTCCAACCAAACACCTAAAACTGTTAAGATCATTTATTTTAGATGAACTGGTTGCTTCTCACCAATCTGAACGCCGGGCGAGGTTCCAAGCGCGCATCCCCATAAAACCAGAAGCAAAGATATATGTACTATATTCTCCATGTCTTCAGTTTAGGTGTCCACATCCACCAGATTAGTCTGGTATTTTTTGTTTGTTTGTTTTTTTTTTGTTTTTTTTTTTTGTTTTTTTTTTTTGGTTCTCAGTGGAGACGATAGATCCGCCACATACTGAGAACCTGTCGCCTTGAGGAGAAAAGCAGAAGCCTGGAGAAATGAGCCGATGTCTGCAGGTGGCGAGCACTCAGAGGGCTCTGGCAGTGAAGGAATGGTCGCCCGCAGTGCCTCTTTTTCCGCTCCTCGTCGCCGCTCCCTTTCCGCCGGCAGCCGTACCTCCACTAAACGAATAGGGACACTGTGCGCGTCTCCGCTCTGCGCGCAGGCGATCTGTTCAGCACCACACACCCACAGCTCAGAAATGTTAATGAGAAGGTGGACAGCCACGGAAAGAGCCGAAAATAAACCAAACGGAGACAGGACTGCGTGTTACACTTTGAGAAAATAGGAACGGAAGCTCATGCCCGTTTAACACTATTGTTTTTGTTTTGGCCAACGGGCTTTAGTGAGCATCACAGAGACATGGAATACATGTGCACGGTTGATTCTCAACACGTGCACAAAAATAACACATTTGGCTTGCTTTACAGAGAGGCCCCTGGAGCTCCGTGCATATCTGATCTCACATTCTTAATTTCTGATAAAGTTGTTGCTTTTTTTAATATTTGAACTGCTTTTATCAGCCAATTAATCAAGTTCGAAACAATAAAACACACTGACTTTCACGTTGTCCTGGTTTGAGGAAAACGAAAATTAAATTCTTTGCACAAAACATGTATATGTCAGAACAAAGTATAACTATACATTCTATTTTCGTCAAACAATATGATTTCTTAATCAGAAAAAAAAATCAAGAATATCAGCTGGAAGCCATCACCTTGGACTATAGTTATAGTCATCAAAGAATCTCCTCTTTAACTTTGATCTGGCGCTTATCTTCATCCTTAGCATACAAATCCCGGGCAAACGTCTGATCCAAGCTATTGATAGCAACTGAGATGAACTAAAGCTGAGGAAATGTCTGGGGCAAAAGTAAAGAAATCTCTGTTCATGTTTCATAGCATGTGTCACTCACCCTATACAGACAGGTGAGTTAGCATCCTGGAAGCAAAGCTGAGAACAGGAAGGTTTCAGCACCATGGACAGCACCTATGGTCTGACACTGGCTCCTGTGAAAACAGTTGGAAAACAGAAACCTCACAGATGGGTAGGGTCAAATGCATTACTAAGTAGAGCTTATAGAGAACTTCTAAATCTAAATAGTTTTATTATTTCAACAATTGTATTTAAGTAACTTGCCAAATTCGAAGTAAAACACACATTCCAAGGTTGTAGAGTTACTCATTGATCTTTTTTCCTGCTAACCAGAACAAACATGTGAATTCAAAACGATTCAATGATCTCAGAGGTAAATTAGGTGTTGAAATCAATTCTTCACAAGCAATAACAAAAAAATTTAATAATAGTAAGACCAATGACCTTGTTATTCAAACAGTGGTTAAATATGCTAGTTGGTAAATTGGCAAAATCATTAGACAGAAAAACTTCCAAGCTTATGTTGATGATACTCAGTTATATTTATCCATAAACCCTGATAAACCTAATCAGTTAGATTACAGGCTCTTCTTGAAGACATAAAAATTGGATGGCTCTAAACTTTCTGCTTTTAAATCAAGACAAGACTGAAGTTCTCATCTTTGGACCAGAAATCCAGAAAAGGAAATTGCGTAGTCAATCACCTGACCTGAATGGCATTAAATTAGTCTCCAAGAACAAAGTAAGGAACCTTGGTGTTTCTTTGACCAGGACATGCCATTCAAATCCCACGTTAAACAGGTTTGTAGGATTTCCTTTTTCCACCATTGCTAAGATTAGAAGCATACTTTCCAGGAGTGATGCTGAAAAACTAGTTCATGCATTTATTACATCAAGACTGGATTACTGTAATTCATTACTCTCAGGAGGTCCACAGAATGTAGTTAAACGTCTTCAGCTTGTCCAAAATGCTGCAGCTAGAGTTCTGATGTGAATTAGAACTCAGCAGTAGCTCAACAGGTAGAGTGGGTTGTCCAGTATTCGGAAGGTTGCAGGTTCGATCCCAGCTCCGGACAGAGAATTCTGCTATTGTGTCCTTGGGCAAGACACTTAACCCACCTTGCCTGCTGGCGGTGGTGCCTGGTGGTGCTCGGCAGCCTCACCTTTGTCAGTGCACCCCAGGGCAGCTGTGGCTACATTGTAGCTCATCACCATCAGTGTGTGAATGGATGAATGATACACTGTAGTATAAAGCACTTTGGAGTCCTTACTCTGAGGTGCGCTATACAAGTGTGGGTCATTTAAAATGAAATATCGTATCTCTCCTGTCTTAGCTTTCCTACATTGGCTACCTGTTAAATTCAGAATAGATTTTAAGATCCTCCTCACATATAAAGCTCTTAATAATCAAGCTCCATCATACATCAGTGATCTGATTGTTCCATGTGTTCCTAACAGAACACTTCGCTCTCAGACTGCAGATATACTGGTGGTTCCCAGAATATCTAAAAATGGGATGGGAGGCAGATCTTTTAGCTATCAAGCTCCTCTCTTGTGGAACCAGCTCCCAGCTTTAGTCTGTGAGGCAGACACCTAGTCAGTCATCCCCAGAACAGAACCAGCCTTCTTCATCAGGTTTTTGAGCATTTGTAGGTCCCTGACTTTGATGCTGCTACCCCAACAGGTGGTTGCCCACTGTCATTATACTCTCCATAACAGACTTGTAGAATATATGTTGCATCTTGCTACAAACCTTGAAATCCTCAGTCCAGTCTTTTGTCATTTATATTCTTCCATCACCTCCACTTTCTCTCTCATGATACAAATAGAGCTTGACATATTCCTGTTTCTTCCTAAATCACCAATAATCACATTTGTTTGTCCACATTTAAGATTAGGTGCTTGTCCCTACACCACACCACAAAGTGCTCCACCAGCTTTCTGTACTCAGCTTCTTGACCACCTCTGGTACACTCAACAACTGCACTTTGACTGCAGAAGTCTCATGTATAGAGTGAAAAGGAACAGTTAGACACACAACCCTAAATTGGTCCAGTTAACAGGCTCAGATCCAGACACTACTATTTAGCCAACAAAATGTGGTTTTGCTTTGTTTTTCTGCTTTCAAAAAGCTTTCTTAGTTTTTGGTTTAATTCTTTATTGGTTTGTGTCATGCTGTGAGCGCAAGAGGATTGGACCCAAAACGCAGAACACCACACAACTCAAGGCTGGAGAGGTTGTAAAAATAAAAAGTCCTTTTATTAGGATGATAAACTCAAAAACAAAAACTGCAGGACTCTAAGCCAAAATCCTAAAGTTCAAAAAGTCAAAAACAAAAGCTCACTCATGAGCCAGAATCTATAGTTACTAGAGAGGGGGACAAAGCAGCGCTGTCAATAATGAACCGATGACACACTGAGACACACACAGGGTTATATACACAGGGGCTATGTGATCAAGGGAATTGGACACAGGTGAAACTAATAGCAGAGAGGAGGAGCAGAACGGAGTAGGGGAGGACACCAGACCTAAACTGGGGAAGGAAGCATAAATGAACAAAAGGGAGATACTGACTAAATCATCCAAACATAACGGAAACCTAATGATAAGTGGAGTGACTAAGGAAAACGTGAGGGAAACCTAGAAAGAACCTAGAAGGGGCTGGGACCACAGGGACACAGAAACCTAAGGAATACTTAAGGAGAAAACCTGGAGTGGGCTGGGGAACACATGAGGGGGAAACAGGACGCAGCACATGACAGTTTGATTCTGTGATCATGGGCCTTGTTTCCTGTTTTATTTGATACAGCAGATCTCTGTGAACCTTGGATAATATAATTTCCTTGTTCAAAGTCACACTATGTTTCTGTTTCCAATCACCCGTAGCCAGCTTATTTTGTGACTGTGTCTTTAGATAAAAGCTGGACTGTCTGCCAGATCCTTGCTTTTGTAACTGTGATCAAATACTTCAGCCAGAGTTCATATGGCTGGATGACATGACATGTGATGACATCAGCATTTGTTTTAAAGTTACGCCAAAGATTCATCCACTTGTTGTATTGTTCTGCATTGGAGCTCTTCCTCCAACAAGGTCTCTTTTCATGAAATCACGTTCAACACTCTTGGCGTTGGAGATATTAGCTCCATGCTCTGACGTGCTGCATTAATAGTCTGAACATGGCAGCCTTTGCTCTCTGATGCTGATTCTCCTCCTGGCAAAGCAAACAGCAAACTCAACTGCTTGTGTGCTACAGGCTCACATACTGTATGTTCATTTGTTTGACCTTGTCTGGAGGTTCTGCCATGCATGAATTCACTCTGCTGTTGCCAGACTGAAAAGCAATTTCAGTTGATTGTCTTACAGCTCGTTCCTCAGTGGACTGAATCGGCAGCCTGCTAGATAATTTAACCGTGACAACGTTCGAGAGTCCAAATGAGTTTTTTAGGGGTAAAATGAGTGGAACTCATAATCAAATCATGACCCCTGTTGACTGTCAGATCGCACAAGTGAATCTCAGGAGAGTGACTGAATTTTACAAATTCATGAAAGTATTTTGCCCATTTAAAACTTAACTATTCTGTAAAGCTGTTTTGTTTTACATAGGTTATGATGGACATATGCAAGTCACAGGGATGTCACAAATGACCTTTAATATAATTTTTCATAATTTTATGTCATGTCTACCAGGCTGCCATCCTCCTCCGCCTCCTCAGCCAGGCCCTCATCCACCTAATTCACCACACCTGCACCCTGTAATCATGCCATTCTGTTCACCTATCTCAGCAGCTATATGTTTCCCAGCCAGCCACCAGTTCCCTGCCTTTAAGTTGTAAGATTCTAAAATGAAGTACATGATATTTGGTTACAGGAGAAAATCACCACAGGAGGGTCTGAGGTTGGGACTGCGGGTCTGGAGAGGGTGGCCTCGTACAAGTATTTAGGCATGTGGATGGATGAACGGTTGACATTGGGGGTTCAGGTGACAAATCTAGTGAACAGGTGCACTAAGGAGCTTAATGTTATGCAGTGCTTGGCTGGGATGGATTGAGGAGCTGATAGATTCACTCTCCTGATGATTTACAGGGGTGTGGTGCGCTCAATCCTGGATTATGGATGTGTTATGTATGGCTCTGCGGCCCCCTCGACTTTGTGGAGGTTGAATGTTGTGCAGGCAGCATTGAGAGTGTGCAGTGGGGCCTTTTGTACAACTTCTGTGCCAGCACTTCAGGTGGAGGTGGGTGAGATGTCCCTGGAGTATCATTGGGTCAAGCTGGGGTTACGATTTTTGTTGAGGGTGCGGGGCATGGGCTGGGGCTGTGGCGCCGGGTTTATTGGTGCAGCATTGGGAGTTTGGTGGCATGAAAGGGTGGGGAGGCCTTTTGGAAAGGCTCAAGGGACATGTGGGTAGGTTAGGTCTCCTGGATTGGCCAGTGGTCTCTCATTCGGTCAGGTCTGGTGTTCCGCCGTGGCAGTTGCCTGACCCAGAGGTGGACCTGTCTCTTTTGGGACAGGGCAGGAGGAGTGGACTGGCAGAGGTGGTAGAGGAGTATTTGGAGACTGCATGGACCTCATATTTGCCATTATATACGGATGGCTATACGGATAGGGATCCTGAGAGTGGTAGGGCTGTGGTGGGATTTGTGATTCCTAGCCTGGGCCATGTGTTTGGTAGCCCGCTACATGACCACAGTTCTGTGTACACGACAGAAGTGGTGGCTATACTATGTGCCTTAAGGTGGGTTGGGGAGCACGGGCCGATGCAGGCGGTCATCTGCTCCGATTCTGCAGCAGCATTGAGGGCACTGGCAGGTGTGAGCTCAGGTTCCGGGCCTGATTTGATGGTCTCAGTACGGCAGTTACTCTATGAGCTGCAGAAAAAGGGCAGTGTTGTGGGATTCGTTTGGGTTCCTGCCCATGTGGGAGTGGGTGGAAATGAGGAGGCGGACCTGGCGGTGAAGGGTTCCTTTATTAACAGGAAACAGTGGGACTGGAAGTGGGCATGGGGTCGCCGGAATATCGAGTGGGATGTGGGAGAAGAGATGAGGTCATGCTGACCCGTCCCGAGGCTGGGACATTGCGGACTGGGATGTGGCCTGTTCATGGTGGGCAAACATCCAGAATGGAGATGTGTTTGTGGGGAACCGGAAACGGTCTCCCATGTATTGCTAGGCTGCCGAAGGTACAGAGACGAGCGACATGTCCTGTTTGGGATGTTGGAGCAGTGTGGGGTGGAAGTGTTTGACCTCCGGACGTTGTTGGAGGCTCGGGACAAACAACGTGTTGTTGCTGTTGTTGGACTTCTTGCATGCAGTAGGAGCATATTACAGAATATAGCGGGTAGACGTCGCTATTGTATGTGGCGGAGGCAGCAATACACCTAATGAGCGTCTAAGCTGTCTCCTTCCCACAAAGAATCAATCAAGTCAAATCAAATCAAAGATACTTTATTAATCCCAGAGGGAAATTAGTTTCAGTACACACAATTCAGAGATCAGACATACATGGGCAAGACACATGACAAGAATTGGTGACTGTGGTCATTCGCAACCCTGAGTTGCGCTACCTTGATAGAGATAAGAGGGTTACATGAGGATTGGTTCAGGTGGAGGGAAAAAAGAGGCACTTCAGAGCTACTCTCCAGCAGGAGGACAGCGTTGCTCTGCAAAATAAATAAATAAATAAATAAATAAATAAATAAATAAATAAATAAACTCCTCGGACAGAGATATGCAACAGACTTCAGACAACACAACATAAGTGTCCACTAGGAGGGGTGGTAGGTTGGGACTATCCCAGGTTCAGTTCCTGCAGCCACGATGAAGCAGCGCATGTCACCTCAGTGTGGATGGGGGGGGGCATTTAGGGTTGGAGGGTTGCAGTGACCCTGGACGCTTCGGCAGCCTTCCCACTGTGCCGCCCAGGCTGGGAAAAGAGGCAGAGTTGAGTTGCCATAGCAACGGCACATTCCCCATGTCTTCTGAGGGGGGAGTTTTCGTTGGAGCCTTGCAGGCTCAAGGACGCCAGATTCCGATTAGAAATTGTTTTGGGCCAGACAAAGACAATTTGCCCCCTATCTTACAGTTTGTTGGTCCTCATCCTCTCAGAATCCCAATAATAATGGACGTTAATCTATCCCGATCTGTGCTGATTTGTCCACTCTCTCCTTGATGGCATCCATCTTTTGTGCCAAAGAATGAATCTCCGCCAAATTCCCAAGCTTACGATTCATCTAGACAATTATTTGAGTCTTTGCATTCACAGCGCGGTGCAAACCATCTCTGAGCTCCGGGATCAGGCCAATATTCCTCAACAGCTCGTTAATTTTCCGGTAAGCCAGGTAGCCTCCAAGGCCAATGAGCAGGAAACCTGACACCAACACCACGAATATCCACACGTCTTCAGAGTCCTCCACAGACAGCTGAGATAAACAAATCAAGTTCCACTGTTTCCAGGAGTCCGTGACGTGTCCAACTGGCTCTGTATCGGCAGGACATCCAGGAGCCCCTTCTCCCCTTCTCATCGTTGAAAAAATTTGATCAATCGCGTTGAGAGACCAACCATTTTAAATGCATTTCAGTTTCCAGTTTCCAGAAAAATGCAGAATGAGCTGTGCACCCAGCACACAGAGACAGACAAAGGCCTTGAGGATAAGATATGGAGGAGAGGAGGAAAAAAAGTGTCTGCAACCACTAAGAGCCAGAGAAGAAAGAAGACGAACATTTCCCTGCCGGTTTGGTTTTGGTGGGGAGACATCCTGATGGCTGCTGTGCTTGTGGGGCACAGGAGACCATTTGGGAATGCGATCAAGTGTAAGGGTTTACAATGTGAAATTTGGGGTTAAATTAATTGATCAATTAGGTGTAATGATTCTATATAAACTCCTTCTTGAACCATCACCTTATCATGGTGGAGGAGTTTGAGTGCCCTAATGATCTAAGGAGCTATGTTGTCTGGGGCACTTTGTGCCCCTGGTAGGGTCTCCCATGAAAAATGGGTCTTAGGTGAAGGCTATTACGGATGGTAATCTCAATCCTGATGATTTCATCCCAAGAATCAAAGTCTAGATAAGGGGATTTCAATCAGATCGGGTACATCAAAATCATTGGGTTTAGCAGCCCTTTCACTAATTATTCTCATTCATTTTTGTATAAATAAAACAAATCACAACAAGTATTGTTGAGCAAGATTTAACAGTTTTCAAAATAATTTTCTACACGTGCACCTCAGTGAATAGCATGCACCATGAACAAGACAGAAAGAAAATGGTTGGATTTTCAGAAACCCACATGGAGAGACTCAGATGAAGAGAAAGCAATCAACAGCAGTGCTCGATAGCAAAACAAATAAATCACAATTTGGAGAACCAGTTCAAATTATATTTTTCATCGTTATTTTGTAGCTTTAACCTTCAGGCCTCAATTGATAAGAACTTACTAGCTCAGTTGTAACCGTTTGTTTGGGATATCTCTTGTTTTGGTCTGGCTGTGTCTCTTGGATCCTGGCTGAAACAGGAGTGATCAGGCTGGGGATTGACATGCACATGGCTAGGTCGGAGTTCTGGTCTTTTGGAGCCTTTACCTCTATTATAACCTCCTTGGTTCACTCGTCCCCCACCATGGCCATGTGGTTTACAGGGGCAGATACGTGAGATGTGGCCCAGTCTGCCACAATTCCAACAAGTGCATGTCTGGGAGCGGTCCCGTGATGTCCACTCTCCCTGGGAGCTGCGGCTGCTCCCTCGGGGCTTAAAACTTCCCCTTGTGTATAACAATCAGTTCTTCTTCAGCCGGGGCTCAAGGTTCTCGAGGTTGTGCGAGAGTCTGTACGTTTTGGAAAGGTAGGGGATGAGATGATGTGAGGGGCTTTAATTCCCTCTCTCGTTTTTTCAACTGACGCTGAGTTGCCCATTAACTATGGAGGAGAATCAGAGTTAAGGTCAGACAGTCAGACCATCAGAGTTATAATCAGGTAACCAGAGTTATCTCATGGGAGTATAACTGATAACACAGACCAGCGTGGTCTGAGGAAGGTCGTTGTCCTCCCTGTTAAGACGGGAAAGCTGGCATAGGATGACACTCACATTTTAATGAAGCAGCAGGTGTTTTACTTGTAAGGCAGCTATGATTTTAAGCAGTAATGTCCGCAAAACCACATTTTCTCTATCAGTGTGGGCTTAAGGTTAGTCAGTACCGATTGTGTTTTGCCACTGGCCTCTTATTAAGGGGAGAGGGGAACATGCGAAGCTTACCCCTTTCCAGATTGAATTATGTAACATGGGGGCTCGTCCAGGATTTTTTTTTCCTTTTTACTCGGCGTAGTGAGGTAAGAACTCGACCCAGGGGGGCAATTTGATTAAATTACACACTGGATTAAATTGAGCATGCAGTATTTGCCTGCTGCTGTTGAGGTGGGGGGTAAGCTTGTGGTATGGTCACCTTTGTCTTTTTTTTTTTTTGAGGGACAATGTCTACATTTACTTTGAATGAATGTCTTGAGGCACCTTCACGTAGACAACTGGATAAATGTCGAAAGCAACAATTACTAGAAGTAGCTGGCTACTTTTGTCTTGGCGGTGCACAGCACATGCTGAAGACTGACCTCAGAGCAAAGATTGTCTCCATTATGGAAAATAAAAAGCTCCTCTCCCCTTTGGCTGATATTGATGTTTTGCCTTCACAGCAGGAAATGGACAATGCGGAAGGTGAAGAGACAAAGAGTGCATCTGAGGGTGGTGAATCGGAGGACGGAGCAGAGGACATGAGGACTCCAGAGCGGGGTGAGGTCCACAAGTCTCCCCCAGTAACTCTTCCTCGTTTCGATCCAGGGTCTCCGGAAACCGCGCCATGGTTCGAGACCGGCTTCACCTGATCACGCCCGGTTGCAGTTGCGACTCGCACGCCTGAAATATGAGGCCGAGGACAAACAGCAAGGGCGGGAGTTCGAGCTTCGCAAACTGGAACTCGAACTGGAAGCTGGCACGAGAATAAAGATAAAACAAATGGAGCTGGAGATACATGCAGAGAGAACTGTCCGTGGTGCTGATACAGCATCAAGAGGCTCCCTGGCAGCAACTGATAGACTGGATGTCGGGAAGTGCATGGGGCTGATGCCGCCGTTTCGGGAGACCAAAGTGGATAGTTACTTCGCCGCATTTGAGTGTATCGTTATGACACTCAGTTGGCCGCATAATGTATGGCCTCTTCTACTTCAATGTAAGTTATCTGGAAAAGCACAGGAGTTAATATCTACTCTGTCTGTCTCTGACTGTGCGGATTATGATACTGTTAAAGACGCAGTTTTACATGCCTATGAATTAGTGCCAGAAACTTATAAGCAGAAGTTTAGATCTCTTCGTAAATGTGATGAGGAGCAAACATTTGTTGAATTTGCAAGAGAGAAGGGTTAACTGTTTGATAAATGGCTGCAGTCCTCAAAAGTGTTCAACTTGACTGAATTATGAGAGCTAGTTTTGCTGGAGGAGTTTAAAATATGTCTTCCTGAAAAAACGGTGTTGTATTTGAATGAGCAGAAAGTGAATAATCTGTCAGCAGCAGCACTTCTGGCTGATGAGTTTGTGCTCACACACCGGGTTAAAGTGGAGAAAGGGGGCAGAGACAGATCAAATGCTGTAAAACCTAGGCAATTTGAAAGAAACATAGCAACGAGTTCACCAAGGTGTTTTTACTGTCACAACCTGGGTCACATAGTCAAAGACTGGCTGATCTTGAAAAGAAAAGACAGAAAAGCTGACCATGTGGTAGCATTTGTCACACCAGAAGAGGCTAAGAAAAAGCCTGACATACTTGACAAATCTTTCGAACCATTTATTTCAAAGGGCTCTATTAGTATGGGAGATGGTGAGAGCGTGCCGAAAAAAACCCTCAGAGATACTGGAGCATCTCAGACATTGGTACTGGAGTCTGTGCTCCCCTTTGATGTAACAAGAAATACAGAAGTGTCTGTGTTGTTGAAGGGTTTGACTGGTGAAGTAATGTCATGTCCACTTTGTGAAGTGAAAATCACCAGCGAACTTGTCAGGTATCTTTAAAGTGGCTGTGTGTAAAACTTTACCTGTTGCAGAGATTCATCTACTGCTGGGAAATGACATCGCAGGAGGGGCTATTGTTCCCGTGCCTCAGGTCATTGAACATCTAGAGAAAGTTGCCTGTGTGATGTCACCACGAGGTATTGTTCCATCATGTGTAGTGACCAGATCAGCTGTACAACATGATGTAGATAAATTGCAAGGTCGTTCTGATCTATTTTCTGATTCAAGTTATAATTCAGGAATGCACAAGCTACCAGAAGTAGACATTACCATTAAAGATGTTTCAAAAGAAAATCTAGATTTTGATTCTCAGGACCATTTGGTTTCACCTTCAACATTAATAGTTGAAATAAAAAAGGACAAGACATTAAAGATGTGTTTTGATGCAGTGAATTTGTCTGTTAAATTCTTGACAACATTCTTTTTGGAAAACTATCTACTGATGAGAAGCTGGGAAAATCCAGTGTAGGGGAAAACTCCATTGGGAGTGGTACACCAAATTGTTATACCAGAGTGTTTTCGATGACAGATAATAGCCCTAGCAAATGAAAGTAGATGATCAGGATATTTGGGAGTTAAGAAAACTTACTTGTCTATCCTAGATTATTATTATTATTTTTTTTGGCCGGGGATGAAACAGGATATAGCTAAGTTCTGCAGAGCCTGTCATGCGTGTCAGATGGTGGGAAAGCCGAATCAGCCCATCAAACCAATGCCGCTGTCACCTATTCCTGTGATAGGAAATCCTTTTGATTATGTCGTTGTAGATTGTGTGGATCCATTGCCATGCACAAAGTCTGGTAAAAGTTCCTGTTGACCATAATGTGCAGTGCCACCAGATTTCCAGAGGCAATACCATTGGCTACCATTACTACCAAGAGTGTAATCAGAGCTCTATCAAATTTCTTTTCACTCTTTGGTCTGCCAAGAGTGATCCAAACAGATCAAGGGTCAAACTTCACATCTGAATTCTTTAAACAGGTCACAAAAACATTGCTTCGTACCATCCTGAATCACAGGGAGTCTTGGAACGATGGCACCAAACATTTAAGTCAGTGTTGAGGAAATATTGTTATACAACATCTAAACAGTGGGACAAAGGTGTGCCTTTCTTGTTATTTGCGGCTAGAGACACTACGCAGGAGTCACTGGGCTACAGCCCAGCACAACCAGTTTTCGGACACACTCCTGGGGACCATTACAGGCCTTAGAGCAGTTCTTGCAGTCACAAGGTTCCGTCAAAATGAGCGTAAATGAGTATGTGAAGTGCGTCAGGAGTCGCTTACGATTTGCAAAGAAAATAGCACGTGAGCATTTGAAAAGCACACATAAGTTGATGAAAAGCAACTTCAACCAAAAGGCTGAACTGTGTGATTACCTGCCAGGTGAGAAATTCTTGATGTTAAATCCTGTTGTTGGCGACACATTGAGTACATGTTTTGAGGGTCCATTTGAGATCAGCCACAAAGTCAATGAAAACACTTATGCGATCAAAACACCAAATTGTCGACAAGCTGTAAAAATCTGTCAAGGGAATCTATTAAAAACTTATGTTCCACAGGTCCCCACGGATCAGTTGCCGGTTGGAGCTCCAGTTTGCGCAGCTGGTGTCATCACCAAGTCCAATCCACAGGAGGAAATAGGATTCCGAGCTTTACATGCAGTAAGCCCGCGCCTGAAAAATTCTGAAGTGTTGTTGAATTTGGATGATAAATGATCACATTTAACAAAACAGCAACGTGAAGATGTGACCGTGTTAATTAATGCACATCTTAGTTTGTTTTCAGATGTCCCAATGATTACAATTACGATTACATCATGTTGTGATTCTGACAAGTTCCAAACCTATAAATCAGCACCCTTGCAGGGCGAGTCCAGAAAAATTCCAACTAATGAAACAAGAAACGGATTACCTGGTTCAAAATGGTTTAGCGGTAGCAAGTTGTAGTCCATGGTGATCTCCTTGTTTGGTAGAAAAGAAGCCTGATGGTTCAACCAGATTCATTACGGATTACAGAAAAATTAATGCCGTCACTGAGCCAGATTCGTACCCGTTGCCATGTGTTGATGGCTGCGTTGCTAGAGTAGGTATGTCGACGTATGTATCAAAAGTGGATTTGTTAAAACGTTACTGGCAAGTACCTCTTACAGAGAATGCGTCGAAAATTTCTGCTTTTGTTACTCCGGACGCATTTCTTGAGTACAAAGTCATGCCAATCGGGATGAGGAATGCACCTGCCACGTTCCAGCATCTGATAAATACAGTCATAGCTGGCTTAGGAAATTGCAGTGCATATTTAGATGACATAGTTGTTCACACAATGTCATGGCATGAACATCTTCAAACTTTGACTAAGTTGTTTAAGCACTTGGTACAGGCAAATCTGACTATTAACCTTGCGAAATGCAAATTTGTTAAGGCCACAGTTACATACCTGGGGAAGGAAGTGGGACACGGATTTGTTCGTTTGCTTAAAGATAAAGTGCTAGCAGTTTCAGCCTTTCTGGTGCCCAGGACGAGACGGGAGCTGAGACCATTTCTGGGGATAGTAAGTTACTATCGCTGTTTTTGTCCAAATTTCGCAACAGTGGTACATCCCCTTACAAATCTGTTAAGTCCAAAGTCCCTCTTTGTTTGGAGTGAAGAAGCTCAAACAGCTTTTACGTCCTGTAAAATTCTTCTCTCCAGTGCACCTGTATTGAAGGCTCCAGATTTGACCAACCCAATCACCTTGGAGGTTGATGCCAGCCAAGTGGGGGCTGGTGCAGTTCTTCTACAGGCCGACGAGAAGGGTATTAACCATCCGGTAGCGTACTTCTCGAAGAAGTTCTCTCCCTGTCAAGCTCGGTATTTGATTATCGAAAAGGAGACGCTGGCACTAATTATGGCTCTACAACATTTTCGGGTATCTGTAAGTTCTACTACCGTGCCGTTGGTAGTATATACAGACCATAATCCATTGTCATTCTTGGCCAAAATGTTCAATCAGAAGCAGCGATTAATGAGGTGGGCTTTGCTTTTGCAAGAATACGCTTTGGAGATCAAACATAGAAGGGGTACTGATAATGTAGTAGCGGACAGTGTTAATTTTGACAGGAAATTTTAATTTTATTTTAGTCTTTTTGCTAAAAATTTATTTTAATCTTAGTCCAATTTTAGTCATTAGATTTATTTTAGTTTTAGTCCCATTTTAGTCGATGAAAATAACAAGTAATTTTAGTCGATAAAAATAAGCAATTTTTGTCAACAAAATGCATATATTTTTTCCAAATGAAGTAATTTCCTACTTTTGTATAGAGCACGGAAAATACTAGTGTAATTTAATACGCAGGGTCCAAACTCTTAACTACCACTGATCAGATATAGCACACACAGCTAAGAACATAGAATATTTGAATTAAAAAAAACACTTCACATGTTTAACACTTACGTGTTTAATAAAAAACAAAAAGCACACTGGAAATTACAAAGGTGCTCTTTTTAGCAATTACACAACAAGAATTTACAAGAACAGCAAATTTAAACATGTTAACCCTGAGTCTATAGATATTCACTTGTTACAACACAGGCTCAACCAAACAGTGTGAATATTTATTTGCTGCGATTCATTTTGAGAAAAGCACTTTGTGCTATTGTGACCTTTGCTCGGTTGTGTTTCCCTCTAGTGAGGTCACCTGTGATACTGAACACTCTGTCTGCAAAAGATTGAGAAGCTGGCATTGCCAATATATCTAATGCTAATGGTTTCAGGCTGTGATAAAATGTGTCACATTTTCCAAGCCAAAACTCCATTCCTGTTATACAAGTGATGGACTGTGAGAGCTCTTATACTGGCTTATCTGCTGTCTAACACTACACTGGGGGGATTAGATTACTTATCTTGGTTTTCTTTGGCACAGTAAACTTACCTAAACTTTGGTTTAGGCTTTGCTCCGAATTTGGAGAGAAACCTAAAGACTGGTTGTCTGGAGGAGGAGGAGGCAGATGATGAAGAGGAGGCGGCGGGGGGTGGTGCCAGTTCAGGTCCATTCAGTTCCTCCATATCAGAGTGGTTCTCCTGTGTCTGAGAGCACCGAACAACATACCCTTCTGCCTGCTTGAGCAGCTCCTGAATGTTATCATCAGCCACATTGAGGAGGGTCTGACACACAGTAGGATTGAGAAAGCAAGCAGCTGCTACAAGTGGGGAAAACTTGTCATCTGAGGGATCAAGTACCCAAGCAAAACACTGGTTCACATTCCCTTCCATTTTACGTGCTAGAGCAGCAACATCTCGACTTGTGTTTTGTTCCACATCTGCCAGATGGCTGAGTAAATCAAAGAGAGCAGGGAGTATTAATGACATAGACATTGTGTCATTCTGAAGAGTTTGTGTGTGCTCAGCAAAAGGCTGCAAAAGTTCTTGCATTGACTTCAGCTTCTGCCACTCACTTGAGAGCAAACAGTCCCATCCCATCTCATTTGCTACTTCACAAACAGATTCTTTAACTTTGAGGAGACGTGCAACCATTTCATAAGTACTTGACCAGCATGTGGGGCAGTCATTCACAACAGTTAGGCCGCACTCATCCAAAATCTTCTGTGTTGCGACTGATGACTTGCGCAAAAGTTTCATGATTGATCGGACTTTGTTCAAGACTCTGTTGATGCTTTCCTCCTTGTTTATCGTGTGGACAACAAGCTGCAGCGTATGGTCGACACATGGCATCCTGTACATGCCTAGGTCACCTGCGGGAGATCTCCACAGCAAGGACATGGCAGCGGCTCCGCCAATGGGAGGAGTCTCCGGGACGCGCAACAGGAACCACACCTGCCGCAAATGAACCGATTGCTCTCCTCTCCGCTTCACCCAGGGGGCCTTGGGGAGAAATTATGACACGTCTTTAAATAAAGTAAAAATTTCTAGTGCAGAGAGGAGACAACCCATAGAAGCACTGATTTGATCTCATTTCTGAGAAAAATAACACAGGTTAGATGCACATAATAAATAAAATTACTAACAAACTCAGGAATCTGTTTCTTTGCTTCACTGTTCTGGTGCTGGGAATATCACTAATGCGGATCAAAGGAGATACACAGATGAATGCACCTCTTATTTATTATTTGGAAACTAAATTTACTGCAGTTGGCAGAGGCAGAGATTTTTTCTATTGATACACGGAATTTTCAGAATCATTTTCAATTTTAATAGAGGAAGACTGCAGGAGGGAGCGGTAAAATACAGGGGGTCCCCAGCAAAAACAAGAAACTTTACGAGTCTGATGAAACCCGCTGGTTTTCCATCAGGCA
Source organism: Nothobranchius furzeri (assembly GCF_043380555.1). Taxonomy (NCBI): domain Eukaryota; kingdom Metazoa; phylum Chordata; class Actinopteri; order Cyprinodontiformes; family Nothobranchiidae; genus Nothobranchius; species Nothobranchius furzeri. Next base: position 76,219,465 of record NC_091741.1, read on the forward strand.
GTCACGGGGCAGCTCCAACGACCCAGTGGCTGTGCTGGGTCAATGTTATCGAGCTCGGTCGGCTCGGCAGAGGGTGAACGAGCCGAGGCGACATCGTGCTCTGCTTAAGAAGAGGTGTTATTTCCCCGCTTCAGAAGAAGTGCCCAACATGTTTTTACGCTTTCTCCGAGACATGTCACGTTGCTAAGTTGTTAGCGCTGCTCGCTAACACGTCAATAGTGCAGTGTAGCCTGCTGGAGGTTTTACGGGTTCAGATGAAAACACCCAACCTCTCAAGCTGCTCACACATCGATCTTAAGCTGTCGCTGTTGCGCTCACGCCGTAATACAGTATTAGATGCGGTTAAAGTCAGACATGAAAAAATAAATAAATTTTACATGAATAGTGATGCTTAGCCTGGTGGGGGGAGGAAAACCTGGCCTAGTAAGCACTGGAGGAAACCCTGTCAAGATTGTCAACACTCGTTTATCTTAATGCTTTTGAAACATGTAAACCAAAATGCATTATATCCACTGCTACCTTTCTAATTTTAAACTCAGTAACTTATGCTGTAACTTCACCTTGCCCTGCCTGCTTCTCCTTGCTGCCTGCTGGCTGTGATCACAAGCGACAACATAGTAGTTCCCGCTGCTTCTTCGGGAAACAGCACAAAATAAAAAAATAAAAAAAACTTGGGATCTTGTAGGCGTGGCGGTGGGATTTCAGCCGTGGCGGCCCGCCACGGCTACGCCTATGTATGGGAAACCCTGATGTAACAATGATTACTGCCTGATGACATTTTCCCAAATCTGCAAATCTCAGTGGAATGACACAAACCAAGGACAATATTTTCCTGATATAAGGTTTATTACTCAAGTAAGGGTAAAAAAAGTATCTGATTAGAAGGTTACTTGAGTACTGAGTATCATCTGATCTAATATTTTTAAAATGTTGACATCAAACTGACAAAAAATAAGGAGTTATGGGCAAATATTAGTATTTTAGAGACTAAAGGGGAAAATGTAAACAAATAAACAACATAATTACAAAATAACAAATTTTAGGCTAAATTTAGACACAAACTGAGAACAATATTTTTCTGATATACAGGGTTTATTTAGTTGTCTGAAAATGAAACACGTTTGAAAAAATACCCCGATAATACCGAAAACTGATAATTTTGGTCCCGTTTTCAAATTTTCAAACCGTGATAACCCTAATGAGAACACAACATGACATGAGAATAATACTCGTAAAACAATGTGTTTTAGCTCCGTTTGTCGGCTACAGAAGCACATTTATAAACAGAAACGTGAAGCTGCCATCTTAAAAAACAGAGCAACAGATTGTTTTGTGTGATATGCTTGTCAGCCACTAGATGGTGTCATTGGATAAGAGAAATACTCCAGAAAAAAGCTTTAGGGAGTCTTTCTGCGTCAGCTTTGTAGAGTGCGAACATATTTTGACTGTATGTCAGAGAGATGTTTCAAAGAGGCTGGTTCCAGATTGGCCACTCTGGAGTATCAGCTGAAACCAACTCAACTCAGCTCAATGAACTTCAACGGACAGAATAACTCGGGACGTGGTCGTGATTTATTATTCCCATGTAATGATTTTATGGCAAATTACAACTTGCCATATTAAGAGGGTTTTACCAAGCAAACCTCAGAAACCACACCTTGCTCAGATACAGGAGCTCTGATTGTCACGTTGAGGGGATGGTTAGGACCCAAAATGCTGATTACCCAGTTGACACGAGGCAGGAGTTGTTTTAAAGAAAAAATCCTTTATTTTGTAGGATAAACAAAAATAAATCCAAAGGCAGGGAGCCAGAAATCCGAAATCCTGAATCAGGAGAACAAAAGCTTGCATAGAGCACAAAAACCTAGAGACTTGAACTAAAGCTCACCTAGAGCACAAAGTCTGGGGACAAGACACAAAGCTCACACAGAGCACCAAAACAACGCTGACAAACAACAATGGACCGACACAACACTGAGACAAGACAGGGCTTTTATAAACAGAGAGGAGCAATTAGGGAAACGGGCAGCAGGTGTATGGTGTGAGGGCTGGAGGGAAAGCAGGTGAATACAATTATCTAAATGGGGAACAGAACCAGAGGAGGGCAGATAAACCTAAAACTATAAAACACAAAACTAAACCTAAAGACTGAGGGAAGGACTCTCTCTCTCTCTCTTTCACACACACACACACACACACACACACACACACACACACACACACACACACACACACACACACACACACACACACACACACACACACACACACACACACACACTCAAATAAATGACCTATATAAACTGAGGTGGGGAGACTAAGAGACATGAAGAAAACCAAGAGGGAGCTGGGGAAAAAAAGGCTGGAGCTACAACAGAAGACACATAAATGAGATGCGGACAAAGGACACATGAAGGCGCTTATGAGACACAAAATGGGAAACTAGAGAGGGATGGAGAGCATGAGGAAACACATGAGGGAAGACGCAGACACAGACAATGACACTGATTTGTGGATCAGAAAACAATGGGTCAAGAGATTACTTTACCCTTGTCATCTTGTCATGTGTATGAGTGTGTGTGAGCTTGTCATGTAGATAATGATTCACTTGTTAAATCAAACTTTACTGATCATAACATAATAATATTCATTTCAACTTCAGTAATTTAAGCACAGATTAATCAAAACATTATTATTATTCAACCATTATTGTTCATTCAATCATATGATTATTTGCATATTTCATTGCATCATCCAGTATTCATTATTATAATGGTTCAGTCCTTTATTCTGTGCAGGACAGCAGTCTGAGATAAGAGGGAAGCTTTAAGAGAGGCTTTGGTAAAGCAACAGTTTTTTGACAATATGTTATTGTGTGTGCTAAGGCATTGCAGAATCTTTCTTGTAGATTAAAGGCACCAGATGCAGACATATGTCTCCATATGACCGGATACTGAAGAGGTCAAACTGTAAATGAAAAACTGACCATTTCTGGATGCTACATATCCCCCCTTTTCAAGGACACGGGGACCTGGCAGAAACCACGAGTTGTTGAATAATCCCAGAGGCCCTAAGGACTCAGCAGAGGATGGAAAGGTTAGTTCCCAGGCAAGGAGCATCATGAGTGAGGAACAGCAACCCCCCACACCGGAGAATAGTCAATGGTAATCCAAACAGGAAGTAGTAATCCCAAACAGGTAATAGTAATCTCACTTAGAGGAATCCAAAGGCAGGAAGCAGATGGGCAGGAATCAAAGGACATCCAGAACCAGACGAACCGGAACCAGGTGCAGCAGGCAGCAGAACCAGGTGAGGAAGCAGAGATGTTATCCCAGGAAGCGAGGACATCTGGCGAAACTCAGCAGAGGAGAGAGCACACACACAGGGAACTTTAATGTAGACACACAGATGGTGACTGATGCAAAACAACAAATAAAAAGAAACCTGGCGCTATATGTACCTGTATGTGCTATGTGAACGCAGATTATGTGAGAAGAGATCAGATGAAAGAAATGGATGCAGTAACTATGTGTACTGAAAAAGTGTTGCAAAAAGAACAAAATAAACAAAACCCTAAAATATATGTAGGGAAAGTCAAAGCTTTTGAGCAAAAATGTTATCAAAATGGAAGGACAAAATATTCTGTAGCCCATAGCTAAATTAAAATTGAAGGAAATCATGAAAGTTATTTCAAAAAGTAATCAGCTGTAAGTAAAATAATCCAAAAATGTATATATATATATATATATATATATATATATATATATATATATATATATGTGTGTGTGTGTATATATATATATATATATATATATATACATATATATATATATATATATATATATATATATATATATATATATATATATATATATATATATATATATATATATATATATATATATACAGTGGGGCAAAAAAGTATTTAGTCAGCCACCGATTGTGCAAGTTCTCCCACTTAAAATGATGACAGAGGTCAGTAATTTTCATCATAGGTACACTTCAACTGTGAGAGACAGAATGTGAAAAAAATCCATGAATTCACATGGCAGGATTTTTAAAGAATTTATTTGTAAATCAGGGTGGAAAATAAGTATTTGGTCAATTCAAACAAGGAAAATCTCTGGCTCTCACAGACCTGTAACGTCTTCTTTAAGAAGCTTTTCTGTCCTCCACTCGTTACCTGCATTAATGGCACCTGTTTGAACACATTATCTGTATAAAAGACACCTGTCCACAGCCTCAAACAGTCAGACTCCAAACTCCACTATGACCAAGACCAAAGAGCTTTCGAAGGACACCAGGAAAAGAATTGTAGACCTGCACCAGACTGGGAAGAGTGAATCTACAATAGACAAGCAGCTTGGTGTGAAAAAATCAACTGTGGGAGCAATTATCAGAAAATGGAAGACATACAAGACCACTGATAATCTCCCTCGATCTGGGGCTCCACGCAAGATCTCATCCCGTGGGGTCAAAATGATCATGAGAACGGTGAGCAAGAATCCCAGAACCACACGGGAGGACCTGGTGAATGACCTGCAGAGAGCTGGGGCCACAGTAACAAAGGTCACCATCAGTAACACTACAACGGCAGGGAATCAAATCCTGCAGTGCCAGACGTGTTCCGCTGCTGAAGCCAGTGCATGTCCAGGCCCGTCTGAAGTTTGCCAGAGAGCACATGGATGATACAGCAGAGGATTGGGAGAATGTCATATGGTCAGATGAAACCAAAGTAGAACATTTTGGTGTAAACTCAACTCGTCGTGTTTGGAGGGAGAAGAATACTGAGTTGCATCCCAAGAACACCATACCTACTGTGAAGCATGGGGTGGGAACATCATGCTTTGGGGCTGTTTTTCTGCTAAGGAGACAGGACGACTGATCCGTGTTAAGGACAGAATGAATGGGGCCATGTATTGTGAGATTCTGAGCCAAAACCTCCTTCCATCAGTGAGAGCTTTGAAGATGAAACGTGGCTGGGTCTTCCAACACGACAATGATCCCAAACACACCGCCCGGGCAACAAAGGAGTGGCTCTGTAAGAAGCATTTGAAAGTCCTGGAGTGGCCTAGCCAGTCTCCAGACCTCAACCACATAGAAAATCTGTGGAGGGAGTTGAAAGTCCGTGTTGCTCGGCGACAGCCCCAAAACATCACTGCTCTCGAGAAGATCTGCATGGATGAATGGGCCAAAATACCAGCTACTGTGTGTGCAAACCTGGTAAAGACCTATAGTAATCGTTTGACGTCCGTTATTGCCAACAAAGGTTATGCTACAAAGTATTGAGTTGAATTTTTGTTATCGACCAAATACTTATTTTCCACCCTGATGTACAAACAAATTCTTTAAAAATCCTGCCATGTGAATTCATGGATTTTTTTTCACATTCTGTCTCTCACAGTTGAAGTGTACCTATGATGAAAATTACTGACCTCTGTCATCATTTTAAGTGGGAGAACTTGCACAATCGGTGGCTGACTAAATACTTTTTTGCCCCACTGTATATATATGAATGAATATAGAAGAAGAAACACCAGAATGTAAATCAGTGTTGTTAGTAATCAAATATATATATATACATATACATATATATATATATATATATATATATATATATATATATATGTGAATATATTCCATAAGGAATTAGAGATTAGTGAATAAAAATAAAATGGAATGCATGCTTGCTTTCAGGGTGGTACTAGCCCACATTGGATCCCCCTACAACTGCCCCTGGTTATGCCACTCTGCAGATTTTTTAATCTGCTGATTTCACTCTCCTCCTTTATGTTACCCTTTGACAGGGGCGTAGCACCGAATTCTGGGCCCTAGGTACAAGTCTTCTAGGTGGGCCCCCATGCTCAATTACTTAATATCTCTCTTACACATTTTTTGTCATGCTATAAGACAAGACAATAAATATGATCTTAGTTTAACCTCTATATTGAGCAAATACAAATGCCAGCATAATAAAAGTGAAAAGCCCAGACTTCACATATAATTATTTTCATTTGCCAACAATGTGTTCAAACAAAAATCCTGGAATTTATTATCCAGTAAATGCCCACTGACGGGTCTTCATGTTAGCAAAATCACTTATGAGATCTTTAAAGTCCAATCCTTTGGCTAATTGGCTTTCAATAGAAAGAAGAGCTAGGCTGTTCAGTCTATCCTGGGACATTGTTGATCTCAAATAATTTTTCACCAGTTTCAGTTTGCTAAAAGCCCGTTCACCCCCAGCAACAGTCACAGGTAGTGTGCAAAATATTCTCAGTCCAATACAAACTTCTCCAAAAATGCTCTGTAATTGCATCCTGTATGGCACTAAGCAGCTCAAGAGGAGACTGAATGTGTGGAAATGTGGCACCATATATTGTTCTCAGGTGTAGCATCTCATTCTCCAATTCAGCTGTGAGATCCTTGTAATGTTTTCTCATCAGTGCCTGGCATGATATCTTCATCTGCTCTTCAGTCATGTCTGTCATGGTTCATGATGTTAAGCTTTGCTGATATGTATTGATATATTAAATACATATGACATGAAATAAACCAGGTTCTCTCTGTGAATGTAATGTACTCTAAATTTTATAATCCCTGCATTATCAGCCAAATTATAAGATTGTCCGTTTTCAAGATCAAATATAAAGAAATTTAAAATAGGCTTAAAATATCTAACCAAGTCAATAACAATCCTCTAACACCAGTGTCATCATGCTATAGGAAAAACAGTGGCAGCTTCACATTCCTGAGATTACCGCTAATCCATCGATACCAAGTTTGTCCTGGTCCATGACTGGGAAGGAGCTGAAATATCCACACAGAGTGAACCTGTTTTTACTGCAAGGTCTGCGAATTAATTGGCGGCGGCCGCCCGCGATAATAATTCTGATTAATATATATATATATAAATTTATTAGTGTTATCACTGATAACAGTAATTAATTTATATTTGATCTTGATGGTGAAACTAAAGGCGTTTAACACTTTCTTTCTTCTTTCTTTCGGTCTTTATTTTGGTTTATAGCATTAACATAAAACATTTTTTTTCAAACAAAACAATATTAACAATTTGAATTTAAACCAAAAAAGGAATAGGCAGAAGCAAAGCTTATTTTAGCCTACCCTATTTTCCACCTAAGATACATAACCAATATACATTTCTTTTATTTTCCCCAATATAAATAACCACAATGAAAATTCATTAATGTCTATACTTACTTTTCATACCCTGTAAATATGTGACACTTTACACCTGCTTTAAACTTTAGTAAAGAAGTACATTTCTTCAAATCATCATCTAACTCATTCCACAATTTCACACCAAGAATGGAAACACATCTTGATTTCACATTAGTTCTGGCTTTTACACATTCAAACATAAATACACCTCTGAGATTATAATGATCATCTCTTGGTTTGAAATAAACTTTTATGCAATTTGGGATATTATCATTAACTACTTTATGAAGAATCTCTAAGATTTTTACTTTAATAATATCTCCTAATTTTAGCGTTTTAGTTTGAATAAATAGATAATGGGTTGGTTCGAGGTATCCCAATTTATTAACTATTTTAATCGCCTTTTTTTGTAATTTAAATACAGTCTCAACACATGTTTTACTGCATTTCCCCAAGCCTCTGCACAGTAAGACAAATAAGGCATAACTAAAGAGCTATAAATTAAAAACAAGGCTTTTTTATTTAGTACATCACTAGTTTTATAAAGTATAGCAATAGATTTAGACACTTGCCGTTTGATATATTCAATGTGTGGTTTCCAACTGAGTTTACTATCAATAATCACACCTAGGAATTTAGTTTCATGTACTTGTTCAATTGGGACTCCATTTAAATACAGCTTAGCACCGTCATTGTCCCTTTTCCCTGAAAATATCATAAATTTGGTTTTATTTTCATTTAGTGATAGCTTGTTGTAATCAAACCATTTTTTAATTGAATCCAATTCGTTTTCAACCTCTTGTAATAATTTACTCATATCTTTTCCCATACAAATGAAATTTGTATCATCTGCAAACATAATAAATTTTAACCGAGACGATACAGAAAAGATGTCGTTCAGGTATAGGTTGAATAATTTCGGTCCGAGCACCGAGCCTTGCGGTACACCACATATTACTCTTTCAAGCTGTGAATCTATATCATTAACATTAACATATTGAAATCTACTGCTTAAATAACTTTCAAGCCATTGATTGGTTTTACCACAAAGACCATAGTATTCACATTTCTTGAGCAGGTATGTGTGATCAATTGTATCAAATGCCTTACTCAAGTCAATCAAGACAGCCACTACATTAAGTTTTTGATCCACTGCTGTTGCAATCTGCTCTACCAAATCCATAACTGCTAATGAGGTTGAACGATTCTTCCTAAACCCATACTGATGGTCATTTAAAAGATCAAACTTGTTGGTAAATGCTTCAAATCTAATTACAAAAAGTTTCTCAAGTATCTTTGAAAACTGTGGCAGTAAAGAGATATGTCTATAGTTACAAGCTAATCATTTATCACCACTTTTATAAATAGGAATAACTCTGGCTATTTTCATTTGTTCAGGGACTGTGCCACTTGAAAAGGATTTATTACAAATATAAGTAAAAGGTTCAATAATGCAATGGATAACCTCCTTGATGAGAGACATATCCATCCCATGAAAATCTAAGGACTTTTAACTTTTGAAACTATGTACCGCTTGGATCACATCACTTTGGCTTACACTGCTCAAAAACAATGTATTATTATTTTTATTTATTTCATGGTTAATGTCAACTTCTGGCAGCTTTTTAGCTAGATTAGGGCCAACATTCACAAAATATTTATTAAACTCATTTGCAATGTTCTTTCCATTTTTATTGTGAATATCTATACCTGCTTCTTTTGTATTTCTTATTAATTTATTTAACACGTTCCATGTACCTTTAATATTATTTTTGTGTTTTAGGAAAAGCTGATCATAATATTCCTTTTTTTTTTTTTTGCTTCCTTATTATTGTAGTTAATTTGTTTTTATATTCCTTATACCTTTTTTCTTTTTCCTTTGTTGGATTTTTTAGAAAATCCAGATACATTGATTTCTTTTTCTGGCAAGCCCTTTCCAATCCCCTAACAATCCAGGGTGGGGACCTTTTTTTTAAGATTGCTTATGATATTTTAGAGGACAATGTCTATCATAAGCTCCCAAAAATGAACACTGAACACCTAACATGAATGCAGCTTCTGAGAGCTAGCTAATATCAGCTAAAACTGTGTTCTGCTGCTCACCTTCCTTCTTGAAGAACCTAGTCAATACTTGCTTCTGTTCAATTAACTTTTTCTCCTTCTCCTTCTTTTCTTTTCTTTTCTGGAAGCCAGATTTCCCTTTCTTGGGAAAAGACATAACTGACTCTCCTGCCTCCAGCCAGTCCAGCTCTGGCTGTCGGCATCTGCGATGTCTCATAGCTGTACATGCGGCCGTGCAGCCCCTGGCCGCTGGTGTGGACTAAACCACTTTGCACATTTTTAAGGGGTGATAGATGCCTCAGAGATTATTCAGTTATTATTTTTAAGGCGAAATTCTGTTTCTTAACCTCTTTATCCAGGTAAAGAGACGTTTATTAAGACATTAAGTAAGTTGGGGGGAAAAAACAACAACAATAAAACATTTTTATTCAAAGCTGTCTCAGGGCCCCTCCCTGCAGTGGGCCCTGGGTAAACGGTACCCTTTCCCCCCCCAGTCCGACGCCCCTGCCCTTTGATAAACGTTTGGTTGTTGACAGTCATTGCAGCTGCATACCAATGCACCAACAAATGTACATAACCTTTGTTGTCCATTCACCCCTCGGTCGATCTGGCCAAATTACTTCCCCGAGGCACACCTTCTGCTGCAACATTCTCCTGCTAAATTTGTTGGTTTTATTTATTTATTTATTTATTTATTTATTTATTTATTTTTTGCCCATCACTAACAGGTTTTTGTTGGTGTTTCATTTATTTATTATTTATCTATTTATTTATTTATTTTTTCATTTAGACCTCCTTCTATCATAAGGTACTAAAATATTACACATATATACCTGCTAAGTTAATGAGGCTTGCTGGTATCTCAGCTGGAATGCTACTTAAGGACAATAATTCCTCCAGGTAAAATCTCCTTTTGGATAAACTTCGTATTGGATTGTTTTTTTTTTAATAGTTTCATATAGTCCAGAGCCATGCCTGTTGGTTACTTGAAACTGACTTTAGATGTGAATTGCACAATAAATTGGGTGTTTGCCCACCTCACTTTCTTCCTGTTAACTGGGATTAGCTTCAGCCCCATATTCAAAATAGACAAAAATGGCTGTGCACATTTACGTTGTTATTACAACTGATAAGAAAATAATGTAACTCAATGTTAAATGATTCATATTTTCCAGTCTGTTTCCTCTGATTTCACACACAATAAGCTTCTCTGTCTCTTTGATATTTCACATTAGCATTATTCACTTTTTTCTCTTGGTCGCCTATCTACTTGGGATTAAACCAACTTCAGTCATGAGGTCCACTTGTCATGGGGGTGTTTCAGATTATTCCAGTCTGACTGGAACTAAGCTTTTTTCCAATTTAACCTCTTGTTCTATTAATACCGTTAAATTTGTTCAGTCACTAACGTAATCTGACTCAGTTGGAGCTAATCTGTCTGCGAGATAATCTCAGAGATGATAACAAGTTGGGAGTGTTGCAACTTATTTTGTGCCAGGTCTGCAGATGTACGAGATATCGTTCTGAAATTCTCTTTTAGCAGTTTTGGGAGTCTAAAATATTCCCTCACAGGAGACTTGAAGCACTTCCTCGGTGGAAACGGAACAGTCCCAGTGGTTGTTGATGCTGGTTCTGCTGCGTTGGTTGCTTCACTTTCGCTTTGGTCTGCTAATTGTTGTTATTATTTTTATTTTTTTGCAGTGTTGGAGACGTCTTTACAGTGAGTTAGCCGTAGAGTTTCACACGGTGGTTAATAATCAAACCAGTTAATCCTTGCAACCTTACATGGAAGTGCCAAAATTGTAGTTCCACTCTCATCCGCTAGGGGCTGGCACCGGAAGTGAGCAAATCTTCAGTGACTCCCATGTTAAAAATGGCAAATTCACAGCAGAAATAAACATGTTTATAGCCTGGTTCAAAGAAGCATTTTAGATCCAGTTTACATTCATTACAACTCCGAGGAGGTGAATTATTTTGCAAATCTTTAGTTTACGTGTTTCAATTACGAATAATTGGACTGACAGGTAGCATGAGCATTAGAGCCACATCAGGACTAGTGCTAGCATCTAGCTCCAGGGTAGGCCTCAGCCTGGGAATCGTGTTAATTTATGTTCAGTCATTTTAACTCTAACCTTAAGTTGTGTCCTCTGTGTACTCGAGTTTGGATGTTTATCATGGAATCATTTGGACAAAGTGGGCAAGCAAGTGGGTATTGACTGCACTAAGAGATCATTCAAAAAGGCTCTGCTTCACTTTTAAGAGTAAATACATTTGTATTCACTTCTGAGATCCTCTGAGCATAATCCAGTCACCAGTTGGTGCTCCACAGCAAAGAACAATAACGTGGAAAAAAGCAAAAAGAAGGCTGGAGCACTCAAAGTAACAAAAATATTTAATAAGTACAAGCACAAAAAAGGACTAACGTTTCAACACCTATTTGTGTCTTCATTGGGTTACGCTGATGAGTAGTAAATTTGTATATCTGTACTTTATTAGATGAATGGGGGGGAATTCTGTGCATTTGCATGCATTTATCATAACACTGCTAAGTCGAAGATGTGTTGAAATATAACGTGTTGGTGTGGCTGCTGGGTAACGAAATTAGAGCAAGGTAAGCTGACCGAGGATAGTGGAGGCTTTTGGGCTTCGCTGGTCCGCCACAGTCAAAGTTCTGCGAGGTCGCCTTTGCACAAGAGAGGTTAGCCGGGTTTTGGTACTGTCTTTCCCTTTAACAGCGGGGGCCTGCGCTCACATTTCTGTGAATCTTCCACTCCATTCATTCGAAGACAGCCCAGCGAGGCAGGCGCCCGGCTTCCCTTGTCTCCCAGCTGGAAGTGCCTTCACTGAAGTCACTCAACCACGATTTTCCTCACTAAAAACACCTGCAAACCTTCACTTTTAGCATGTAGCTAATGTCGCTAAAGTTATATATGACCTTGGTGGAGGAGCAGAGCATGAGCTGACGCAAGCAGCCAGGGCGCCCGGATCCGATTGCAGCGGTCCGTATTATAGCTCCACAGGCGACCAGCACAACTACAGCATTGCACAGAAGCCAGACAGCTGCACAGGTTGGTTGACCCAGAGCTCTGTCTTACCAACAACAGCCTTACGTCGTGAGTCAAGATGGGTGAGTCCGTGAATGCTAAGTGACAGTGTGAAATAGATCTAGCAAGCTTTTCAAATCCTAATGTGTCTCCTATCTTCTATCAGAAGCTAATGCAGGAACCGGTTGTAGGAGACTATTTTCACTCTGCATATTAAACTCAGAGTGACCAATCAGTTTCAAAAATAATAAGTAAAAATGGTTTCTCACTAAAGGACCTCTTTGGACTTTTACTGTACTTATGCAATGCCACATGTTTGATCTCAAAACTAAATCTGTTCAATTATTTAAACTTTCATGATCCAGGCAAAACAACCCAACAGAGCTGAAGATATTTTTAATAAACAGTTTGATGCAAACACCAGACACAACACTGTTATTTTCTGTCTCTCCAAACACTCAACAGACTCTGTCCTCTCCTCTAAAAGCACAACACTGATGTGCTGAGACCTTGTTCGCCATAAATGAGCCTCCAATAAGTCCTGTGACCTACCCTCCCCCCACTGCGGCTCTGCTAATCATCGCCTCCACTGTGGTTGTCTTTGTGGGTGGGGTGGAAGCCTGGTGAGAAGTCTTGTTGGATTAGAAAGGACCCTGTTTGATAAAGGTTACTGCACTGTGGTACTAGCAGGGTGCTGGGGGTGTGTGGGTGGAGCTTACACACTCACAAACACACATGCGCGCAGGCACACACACACGCACAACCGATTCTTGCATGGATGCATGAGTCACACATGTGACAAGGACTACGTTTGAGACGTCCACTGTCCATTTGTTTCTGATTCATTCATTAAATATTTTAATATTGTTTCTTTTCATCACTTGTGGCTCATTAGTTTGTGCGTTTTGCCAGTTTTATATCAAATTAAAACGTAACACCTCATCATTGTAAATGGTTTTCACATATTTGCTTTAAATGCAGGTTTGACAGTGAGATTTATTCTGTAAACTTGCATTTTGGTATAAAGGAGAGCTCCACCTATCTAGTGCCACTTCAGTAGACAATCTTTGCAGAACTTGCATCATCTCCAAGGAGAATGTTTTTTTTTTACTCCTCATTCTAATATAAATATTGCCATTAGGCGGCACTGCAATGCAAACTCTGTTACTTAGGATTGAATAAGGGCTGAAATGAGTGCTCAGATCAGCCAAAAATACCCACCAAGTTATTTGTTTGTTATGATTTGCAGAACTTATACCTCCGTTGATGACTCGTGCTTCATATTTGACTGAAGAGGCTTTCTCTAACTCAGTCTTGCTGTCGTTTGGCTTCGACTCCGTGTCGTGGGGCGATTATTGGAGTGTCAGACAAAAACTCGCTGCAGTGTCTGTAACCATGGCAGCAACAGCAGAAGCAATGAGCCTTGTTTTCACACTTTAAACCAACAAATAAGACATAAAGAAATCCCATTATCGGCAGCTTTGCTCTCATCACTAATTGATCATTGACTTATCGCTTTGTTTGTTATGAATTTAATATCATGCTGAGATCAAGAAATGTGTTTCACATTTGAAGACTCTTAATGATAATCACAGGGTCATTAAAGCAGCTTTATGTGAACAAGCGGTGGCTGATTTTGCGGCCTGTTAGAGGTTAAGTAACTATTGTGACACGTGGCGACATACAGGACAGAACAAAAAGAAACAAGTTGAACATGAAGCTGAAACTTTGGTACTGAGTCTGAATCACAAGCACCGTAAATAAAACTCACTTTATCACAATAAAACAGGACATCTACTCTGAAGTGTCTGAGTCTAGTTTTTATTAACATCAAATGGTGAAAAGTCATTTGATTTTTGATTTTCTTTGTAAATATCACAAATACGTGGTCACAGCTCAGTGGTGACCCATACGCACAGGATACAGGTAGGAAATGTCGATACTGGTGGGAGAAGTGGCAGTGTTACATAACCATCCGGACAGGAAGAGGACACTTTTACTCATCCACTTATCTCATCAAGAGCAAAGCATAAGAACAGTAGTATTTCATAAATATTTTATGTACATTTAAATCTTTAAATACATGCAGTATTTTCAACATGCTAGGCAATTACAATGTATAGCTTTGCAATGAAGCTAACACTTAAAGATTTAAAGTTTAAATCAAACAGCAACTGAGCAGGGCAAATGAAAAACATAATAACAGCTATATGATTTTTTTTTAGTATATGTGCATCTATAGCTTTGCTCTTTACATAAAATCTTTGTGGATTTGTTTACATCTCAGTCATTCACATTTTTTAAAGCAATCCTGTTCATCTCTCTTAAGAACCACTTTTGATAAATAATTTCAACATAAGATACGATTTATTATATTTTAGGAAATATGAACATCAATAAAGTTCTTTTTAAAATATAAATAGATTGTTTTTATTGAAGGAAGAACACATAGTATTTTAATTCTTTTCTCTGGAGAAACTGTAAAGGTCACATCCCTCTTCGCCAACTTTAAAACCAAAGTCTGATCAGTTGGAATTCACATAATGGGAGAGGAGAGGTAATAACGCAGGATAATCACAAGTATATGGACCAGTAAATCACATTAAAGAAGAGGAAAGAGAACGGGAAGAGGGCTCTGGAGTACAGATCGACTCTTTTGGCGGCCGAGGGGATGACTGGTTTTGGGGGAGGTGGTTTCTTGTTCTTTACCGTGGATTTCCCAAAACCAGCGCCGGTCTCAATGGGCTTGCCATAGCAGTCAAAGTTTGACAGTTCAAAGTCTCGTGGGAGAGAGCCCACAATGCTGAAGTCATTGGTCCTCAGGTCTGATTTGGATGTGCAGACCTTCTTGCAGCGGGTCTCAGCAACCTGAGAACCAGAAAGAGGAGATTACTACAATAGAGCTGTATTTTTTTTTATGAAAAACAAAGTTTGCTTAAGACTCATAAGCAAAGAATTGCAGCTTCTGAGGTCAAACTGAAGTTATGTAAAAATGCTTGAGTAAATTACTTTTTGTAGCTAATTATCAGTGATCAAAATTTAATTAATTTCAAATTTACCATACAAGCTGCCTTATGTTAGACATAAATCTAGCAAAACTGTGTGCTTGAATAAAAGTGTTGCCCTGTTACCCAATGGGGCATTTTAAAGCTAGTGCACAGTTGAGTTAACCCATCTGCAGTTAGAGATTAACTCCTTCTGCACATTCTCTCCTCATGGCTGCCTGCCATTAACCTCTGCTCCTTCAGCACAATCTGCCACTCTACTTGTTCAGAAGTCGAAATTAATATTTTCCTCGCTGCTCGTCACCTGAGCCCCACCAACTCCTGCACACCTGCAACCCGTTTTAATGTTTGTCATCTTATAGTGCAGCTTTTCTCACGTGTGCTTCTGAGTTTAACATTCAAGGTTTGGGCTTTGAAGTTTCTGCAGAGCTGTTTAATGTTTCCCTACTCTTCCTTAGACTTTGTCTTTTGCAATTTACTGACTACATCTGATATATTTGTCATATTAAATCGGAACAAAAATCTTTCAAATGTCTTTCTTGGCATAAAAGATGAATTGTTTGTGGTAATGTACATGCAGTCTGCCTCTTCAATCTAGCAAAAGATGACACTCTAGCAAAAAAAAAAATCCTAAATAATTTGTTTGCAAATGGAAAATAACTATTTATGCTGATTTGTGGAGTTGGAACAACAATTATTATCTTCGGATTCCTCTCTGAGCACAGCTGTGCCTTCAACAGACATGAAGAAATGTAATCTATAGATGCTATAAGGAGATAGGACCACAACAGATGGTGCCAGCCTTCGCTGACAGGGCTTCTTTGGCATGCGCACACACACTCACAGCGAACACACTGCTTTGGCACAATGCTTTCTGCAGCCCGTTATTCTCAACCATCACAACCTAATTTCTGAATTCCATACTAATTTGCAATGTTATCTTTAATACAAAGTTCATTGTGTAAAGCATACATTTGTGGACAGAGCATTTTGAATATTGGATTAGCTTAAATTTACTGTTGAAATAATATTTTAAGAAAACTTAGAGTCTGTTTTTCTATAAACTAAAGTTCAATTCTTTGAATGACTTACAAATCATGATTTCAGTATTCTCACATTTTCTCATTTGATTTTGATTTCATCATTCCTGACTTTGTCTTCCATAATCAGAATGCTCACAACATCCTTCTTGTACTTTAACATCTCATTCATCTTCATCTAAATGGGGTTTGGCCATCAAAGGAAGTGAGAGTCCTTTGAATTGGCCAAATATTATGCATGGCACTTCCTGCTACTCACTATGAATTTAGTAGCCAATTATTTGTTGCAGTTCAAGCTATCCAACACATTATGTGTTGTGCTGTGTTGGGCTCTTGCTGGATTTATCTTAAAGGGTAACATAATAACCCTGGCTTTGTAGAAATGAGTCAGATCTATGATATGCTGTCTTGCTCCCCTTTAAAAATGACAACAATGTCTCTAATCAGTCAAGTTGCAGGTATTACAAACATTCTTATGTAGGGACTCCTCGCATGTTGCCTGTTTTCTTATTATTTGGTGGAAAAAAGAAATCTCAATGCTTCGTTACATGATTAAATGTGAATACTCAAGTTATATGAGAGCATGTAATATTGTGATTGTAGGATTTTGTATAAAGAGGCAGAGACATTTAAATTAGAATTCTTAGGACAATTCTTGTCTTTAAATGAACAAGACTTTAGTAAAACTCTAAAAGGGCTGTTTAAACCTGATGTTTGGACAGAATTCAAAGTGATAAATCACCTCCTGCTTTTTTAAAGGAACAAAGACTTCTGGAGACAAAATTAGACTTTCTATGTTCTCAACAGAGTTGCCAAATACGGGTGTTCTCTCTTCTGAGGGGGTCATGTGACCCCTCTGAGTACCACCCAGCCTGCTCTGTAGCACACGATCTTATGGCAGGTTTAGGCTGAGGTCATCTGGAAAATTCCTTTCATCGACTTCACCAACAGCCTGCTGGGTGGGCATGTTCTAATCAGACTATGGATGCTCACTCAGTGAAGTCATTAGGATCCTTCAAGCTTCATTATTTGATTTGGTTTTGACAATAAAACCCATTTACACCTCAGTGGGGTGAACCCAAATGGGCTTTGGACAAACACAGACTCAGGAGAAAATTGATCTCAATTAGGGACATGATTAGAGCAAAGCATTCCTGATGAACTGGACAAAGGTGTCAGATGTGGACTCTGCTGAAGCAAATCTGTGTTTCCATTACACAAAATATTAATTTTAAAGACATATTGTTCAAATCTGCATTTATATTTGTGCAGAAGCACCTGGACCAGCACAGACAAGTCTGCCGCTGCAGAGTGGCATAACATGGCAGGATTTGGAGTCTTACCTAATGACATCTTGCCTCAAATTGGACAACAGCAACGCGACTCTACCACTGATTCTATTTGCTTTGCAACACAGATGTTTTATCTCCACAAATGACACAAACCTGGAGGATGTAAAGTTGCTAATGCTAATGGCTTCTCCATGGCCTCACCAAACTCCTCCCACGCCCGAGATTTTGCCTCGGCAAATACCACTGCTGCACCCCGCTTGGCTATCCGGTACCCATCCGCTGCCTCCGGAGACCCACAGACCAGCCACGCCCTGTAGGCCTCCTTCTTCAGCCTGACGGCTCCCTGAACCTCGGGTGTCCACCAGCGGGTACGGAGGTTGCCACCACGACTAGCACCGGCCACCTTGTGACCACAGCTAGCAACAGCCGCCTCAACAATCGCAGAGTGGAACAAGGCCCACTCGGAGTCGATGTCCCCCCACTGCTCTCGGGACGCGGTCAAAGTTCTGCCGGAGGTGGGAGTTGAAGACCGTCTTAACAGGTTCTTCTGCCAGGCGTTCCCAGCAGACTCTCACTATGCGTTTGGGTCTTACTGGGTATTATTATTGTTATTATTATTATTGTTGTTATTATCATTATTATTATTATTATTATTATTATTATTATTATTGAGAACCAAATTTCCTGACTGAACAAACACTTCCCTGTATTTGTTGCTAGCAGTGGTGATACAACCAGTTTTTAAACTTATGACGGCAATCATATTTTTTACGACACCATCATTTGGATAGAGGTTTACCCCTAATAAATTAATCATTTGAAAACTTTAATTTGCATGTATTCAGATTGAATTTTTCAGAGATATTGAAAGTTAATTTCATGTTTAAGCAATATGTATGGGAGAAAATACTTCTTTTAAAGAATTGTAGATGCTGTTGCTATCATGACTATAATTTTAAGTAAAATGAACAAATGTTACTAACTATGAAAGTCTGATGAAAGTGATGCGCTTTAACGCAAAAACAATTATGGCGGAAACTACTGTTACCTAACACACACACACACACACACACACACACACACAAGTTTTCAAAGCAAGTTCACTGACATGCAGGGTGCTGACATGAAGTGGGGTCCCTCCAGTCCCGTTGACGGTGTTGTTCCGGGCAGTGGGGCTTTTTCCTGCAGCCTTCTCCTTGGATGCTATCCTGGCCTTCTCTGCCTCAATGTGCTTTGGGCTGTTTAGCATTACTTGAACCACGGCATACTCCACCAGAGAGGCAAAACCAAACAGCAGGCAAGCAATTAGCCAGATATCTATGGCTTTGACGTAGGACACTTTGGGCAGCTCTGAAGCTAAGGAGGTGCACTCGGAGGACAGGGAGAGCACTGAGAGGATTCCTGTATGGAGGGAGAAATGATATAACATCATCAATACAGAAAGAGCATGGACGTTTGATATAACTCTGATACTTCAGTGCTTAAATATTAACAATCATTTCTAACAAATATCTGGGCTAAATTTGTCCATTTTCATTGTTGTTTTTAAGACTTATAAAAATAAATATTTGATAAAAAAAATTCCAAGGAATTCAACAAAAAATAATAAAATAAACAATAGAAATTGCACTGTGAGGGGCAAATTATCTATTTTATCTCCAGTGTACAAAACACAGATACATGGCCTTCAGTAGTAAAATGTTAACAAACTGTTCTTAGGAAAATAACTAGACTCCTGATTCATGGTTGACTCTTAAAGAGCTCCAAAAGCCTCTAATGAAATAAAAATTAAATAGTGTTTATATTTAATAACTTACATGATTGGGAGTTAAGAGATTTTTTTCCTGCACAAACAGATAATTCTTTCAGGCCAAGGTGAAAACAAAGTAATAAGAACCTTCATTCCACAATATTTCAACACTAATGAAGCACAGTTTGTAGGCCCTTCAGTTATATTTCCTGCTAGAAATAGCAACGCCTTTGAAGTGAGAGTTTTTGCCTGCATGCTTAAGTAAGGTCACACTTCTAAGAAAGGATTTTAACACTTAATGATTACTAATCAAAGATTCTCTTAAAGATTCACTTTCTTTTCTAGGAAAAACAAAAACGATGGGGACACAAAAATAGCTGTTTGTTCTTTTTAATTAAGATGTAACGGCATGAAGGTTCTCTGATTTGTGCCAAAGGTCACATTTGCCAAACACTAAATGAAAAACAAAAAGTTAACAAATAAATCCTTATGCACAAACACTCAAAATGAACACATAGATGCTTCAACACACACCTAAAGAGACAATAAGCGATGTTGAAACACACAAACCATACTGACCTGAGCTGACCTCATTTAGAGGGAAGTCAGAGGAGGCTTCCAGGAGGATTTGGAGTGATGATGGAATGAAAGAGCTGGTAAGTTGGAGCGACGACTGAGGTGAAAAGGAGGTGGTGGATGATGGAGATGGGATGGCAATGGAGTATCTTATCCATGCAGTCCTGCATGCACGTGCACACACACACACACACACACACACACACACACACACACACACACACACACACACACACACAGAGGTAACTGCATGATACTGTATGTGGATGACACTGACATATTACACACTGGTTGCATGGAAGGAGAGGGCATTAGGTGGAGGCGGGCCTTTTTTCTGTTTGCACAGTTATGTCTTTAATGCAGAAAATGCAGGAATGTTTTTGTATAAATGTCTGTAAAATATGCACTAATAGACATGAAAAATTCACACTAGTGTAATATTCTGTGTTTTAGAAATTAGTCTGCACTGATACTTTTTAGTTCAAATTAAGCAGTTATTTAGAATATAATGTGTAAAAAGATCCTTTTAAAGTTGCTTTTTTTATTTAGACATGGCATGGGTGCTTCAAATTCTTCTTAATGTGCCTCCTTTGTGCTTCATTTGTTTTCACAAATGAACTCTTCTCTTCTTCCTATGTGATGTACGAGGCTCACACAAAATGCTCTTTTTTTTTTACCCCCAAAGGTATGCTGTTTTCACTTTAATACTAACCAAAAAGTCCATATGAAGTTTTACAGTTGCTGCAATTGGCAGTCATTATGAAAATAAATACACATAATAGCCATTATTGTTTAGATGAAGGCTAAATAAGAAATGTATGTTCAGTTCAATTGTCAGGGAAGGTTCGTTTCGAGTGTTGTACATTTACTCCTGAAAGGGCCTTTTCCTAAAGCTCGGTTCACAGAGCAGGGATTTTTAAACAGTAGGCAGATTTCCGAAGCATGACACAAGTAACAAATAAAACAAAATGATCAATATACCGGTTTTGGTCATACAACAAGTGGAGTGCAGCATCACAGCTAAACTACACATTACACATGACCTGCTTTCACTGACAGACATTCCCTGCTCAGACAGGAAATCTCTGAAACTGGACTTTAAAATAAGCAAACATAGTGGAGAAAGAGCGTGCTGCAAGCTTCCATCCCCTCACTTTTTGACTGGCTAGACGTCAGGGGGCACATTCATTTGTCTTTGGATTTAGACCAAAAGAATCCAACGTGTTCAAAATCCCAGATTTTTGATCAGAGTGGTCCTGACAGTCATCAGAGTGGCCTAGAGTGCTCGTACCACACATCAAAAGGTAGGATTATCTGATAAGATTGTCTTTAAAGCCTTCATGGTAATCGTGGACAACCTTGATCATCCTGCCACGTAAACTCCACACACTGTATGTAGCTGTTAGCTTGAAACTCTCATCAGTGTTTCTGATTGTCTAAAAAGAAAATAACTGCAGATAGAATACTGATAATTCACAACACAAGAATAAACCAAGTACAATTTATTGAAACTAGCAATTCAGTGCAAATTATTGCTGTCTTGTTGAAAATCACAATTCCCTTTATTTTTTTGTATTTGCACATCTGCAGATGAGAAAGACTCAACTTTATTATTAAACATAAACCTGAACCAATTTCCAACATTATTTATAAAGTGCTTTTGAACAACAGTGGTGGCTATGTGTCTATCTCTGCTCAGTTGCCTAAACACCTGCAATTTTATAGATTACCAGTGAATGAAAGGGAGACCTTTGCTGCAATTTGTCATTTTTTTTCAGATACCCACTTGCTAAAAAGGACATTCCCAATTCCTTTATACTGATTTTTTAACAGAAAAACTAAAACAGTGTACTGTACACATGAATGAATATTTTAAATTCCTGGCACACCTTGTATTTTTTTTTCGTCCTACATTATATGAGTGCATCACTCCAGTGTAGAGGGTCCCATCTGTCCATTACAGATAGGTGTTGTGATTTATCACATATCCAAAAATATTGACCACTGCACCATGGCTCACTGACAAAATCATTCATGGTGTCAAAGTGATTGATGCTGCCATAATGAAAATGACTGAAGCAACAATGTCGGTGATCCTGAAAATCTAACTTTTAAAAACAATGTTTTTGTTCTTTCTGGTCTTTTTCCATTCATGTCATAAATCCTCTTAGATCTGTTTACTTCACTATAGTACTCACTTCATTTTACTTCCAAGATGGAAGAGATTGTCATTTTTTAAAATAGATTTTCTATACTAGTAAACATCAGTGGTACATGGAGGAATTGTTGAAATAATCCATACCCAAAGGAACTCTGGCAGCACTCGCATCAGGGTTGATCCAGAAGGACAGCCAGGAAAGGACTACTATAAGCAGCGTGGGGGCATAAACACCCATCATGTAGAAGCCAACTTGTCGCCGTAGGGTAAAGATGACCTCCACACAAGTGTAATACCCTATGGGAGAAAGAAAACAATCCTAAAATATCATGATGACAATGTTAATCACAGATAGTAATTCTTTTTTTAAATAATCTACAAGTTAGACGAGTTAGAGCACGGTGAAGAATCTACACAAGAAACAAAATAATAGAGGTCAAAGCAAAAGGTTCTGTTTAGAATCCTCTACGAGCACAGCTGTATGGCGATTTCAGAATATCTCTGAAACTACCTATTTTGGACGTGTTTGGTCCAAGCCTTTGAAGCTGAAACATAAAAGGATGAAGAAACCGAAGCCTGTAGATTCAGTCATCATTAGAAAGATGGTAGCTGCAAGGTTACATCTTTTATTTAATCTGCCTCTTTTACCACAAGGACAAAGGAAAATGAAGCTAGCCAAACCAACAAAATAAAGAGAAAAGAGCAGATAGAGGAAAGAGATTTAGAAGAAGAATGTATTTGCTTCTTCTTCAGCGATGTATGGCGGACTGACCCGTTGACTTACATCCATGGCCAGGGCTGGACTGAGACCAAAATTCAGCCCTGGCATTTCTATGAATCGTCGGCCCTCAGTCGGCCCTCCCCATTGGGAGAGCGGTGGGGGTGGGGGGTGTTGCTCTAGGCCGAATGCGAGATCTAATATGGACTGGGACTCAAACTACAAGCAGAGCCAGACCGCTGCGACCGGGAGCCCTGGCCTTCCAGATCAGCTCATTCTCCACAGGCGGAGATCAGCGGGACATTAGCTACATGCTAACGTGGTAAAACAACTCCTACGTTATCGCTCTTCCACATTTTTCTTGCTAAAAATGCCTGCAAAATCTCTGTTAGCTTCGGGTTACCATGTAGCTAATGTTCTGCAGATCACCAACTGTGGAGTAGTGTCGGCCCAAGCTGGGCAAGCAGCCCACTTGAATAAGCGGCCCACTGGGACACTGCCAGAATGCCAGATAGGCCAGTCCACCCATGTCTATAGCGCTAAGTATTTTATGTGTTTGTTATCGAATTGCATGTGGACACAGTTTGAAAGACAGCCGTAGATCCCGCCCCACAACTGAGAGCCATCAATGAACCGTGGCCAAACTATAAATCCACATATATAGGATGGCTTGCCAGGCTAGGAGACTTAAAAACCTTAACTGAGCTTTAATATACATTATTTATGGAAAGAAACCTCCATACTTTCTTTATTGTATGGTAAGTAGCAGTCCAATTCAAGTAACATTTTCAACCGCCCTAAATGAAAGGTATTAAATAGACAGCCATGAACCTTGCATGTATCTTTAAAGGAGTGTTGCTGCTCTGAGCTGTGTTTCAACAGGATGCTCCAGTGGATGGACTGAGGCAATATTTAATGAACCCTGAGATCTCTGAAGCTTTTATTTAGGAAAGAAGGGCTGCCTGTGTCATGAAGCAAGCTCAAACCAGTTTAGAACAGAGATGATCTCTGTGTCTGGCCAGGTAGCCATGGAAACCAGTTAAAAGCCTGACTCATGAGCTGTGTGCTGTTGAAGCATTAGAGCAGTGAGATCACAGCAGTTCTGCAGGCTGACAGAATATTTTTCATTCATCACGAATGTTAGTTTGCACCCATAAAGGCTGAAAATGTGACATTAAACCAGGATTTTTGTTTGTTTTCTTTCTTTTATTTGTAATAATGGTTTTAGTTTAGTTAACATTGTGCAGTCTTTGGCAGTTTCTTCTTTCTTCAATAAGAATACAAAAACCAATATAATGATGCAGTAATTATTTATTTTAATTTTTTTAATTAATCTTTTAGCATGGCAAAAGCACCCAACTCATTTGCTAAACCTTAAAGGGATCTGCGTTTAATTAAAGGGAAATTAAATGAATGTGTTACTGTGCCTGAAACACTTAGTACACTCTCTTTATTCCATTTCCTACACCACTTCATAACACTAATAGAGCATGACCAGTAATGGCTTCTTTTCCTGCATTTACTTGATACCAGTGGCATAAAATGTAGGAGACTGTAGCATTGGTCATCTTGATACCTTTTTGCAGATCTGACATATCAAATAACATTATTAGTTTACAGCCAATCTCCTTTCAGATGGAGATTTGTTTCATAGCTATTTTAGATTTGAACTGAGTAAAGGGAACTACGACTCTCAAAACACTTTAAATAATAAGCTGCCTTGTCAGATCAGTTGAAATGGCAAAGGAAAGATACTGTTCTTAGCTCTTCAAAGCCAAAAATCTCTAAGTAAAGTAAAGCAGATTGAGTAAATCTTTCTGAAAACATGTCTTGTCTAAAAGACCAAACAGCACACCGCCTACATGACTTCTACAGCTCAGAAACTTAGTACCACTAAACCTAATTTTGCCCTCTAAAATTTTACACCCTTTGAATTGGTAAATAAACTTCCTTCTGCTAAAGCAACTGACATCTTAATAGGCAAGGGATCCTCTTCAGGTTTCATCTTTGTAAATAAATAGTTTCATTTAGTTCAGAGGCCCGTTCACATTTGTTTAGGAGAGGAACCCTCACTTGTGAGGCTCTAACTGTCTTTATGCTTTCGTGTGTGTGTTTGTCCAAATGGCAATGTATGCATCTGACTGTTGTTACTGACGTTACCTGTTCCTTCATAGAACTTAGTGCAGTTTCCGTAATCAATGTCTTCTTGTCTGATGTCAAACTGTGGAAGAGCGATAGCGTCCATTTGCACAGGGTCTCCTGTCTGCCACATGAACTGCAGGTCATCTGTTGTGTAGCCAACTAAAAACAAAAGTGTAAAGAATACAGGACTGTCACATTTGTATTAAAACACATCGTACACAGAAAAAAAAAGTGTTCAATGTATTTTCAGAACACTTGAAAAGTCCAGAAACTGTGCATCTTGTGAGCCTGATTTAGCATTAGCTGGTAATGGTTTAGTAAACAACAAACAATAATTAGTTGCAAGGCTCTAAAACAGTCAGCTTGATGTGAGCAGTAAGTTATCTTTTTACACCCAAACTACTGTACATAATAACAAGTTAATAATTGGAGATTATAATGGCTTCTTCTTTAAAAGAAACAACTTACAGCTTTCAAGTTGCATTTTACACCTCTGTGTGTCCATTGGAAACAAGGTGAGATCCAGAGGGCAAGAAAGTGTGATGGACAATCTGAAGGAAAATAAATAAAGCACAAAAAAATAAACGGCTTCATGTGTGACTTTCTTATTGTTAACATGTTACAGAACGTGGTTGCTTAAAACAGTTGTGTTCAAAGTTATCCACAGTTTAATTATATGTGATTTTTCTGACTTGCAGCTTCAAGAATTGACAAAAAAATCTAAGGAAAGAAGACTTTCTTATAACACTGCACACTAAAATTAAATGAAATTAAAATATAAAAAAAGTGAAAAATAAAAACTCTACAACTGATTGGTAATCACAGGAATTGCATTATTTCAGATTATTTTTCTCTTTAACTTGAGGAAACTGCCTTTGAATTTAAAACCAGACAATAAAAACCTTTCTCAGTGGCCTAGTGGTAGAGTGTCCGCCCCGATTCCTGGTCGGGTCATACCAAAGACTTTGAAAAAATAGGACCCAATGCCTCACTGCTTGACACTCAGCATTAAGGGGTTGGATTGGGGGGTTAAACCACCAAATAGTTCCCGAGCGCGGCTGTGTCTGCAGCTCACCTCTCCCCCAGGGGATGGGTCAAATGCAGAGAACAAATTTCACACACACACCTGTGTGTGTGACAACTAATGGGACTTTAACTTTAACTTTAAAGTGCACCAGAACTGCTGAATTGATCATTTCTGACCTATGAACTATTTTCTTTTAGTGTCATTATTTTAAAACACAATGTTATAGTTGTTCTAATAAGACATAAGACACATGCTGCTGTCATTGGAGCCCCTTGCAACCATGAATTGAGTTACATGTTAGTTTGCATAGCAAAGAAATATATATATATATATATATATAAATATTTAATAAAGAAGGAAATAGTGGAATTTGAGGATACATTATAATATCTATTTTACATTTTTACAACTATTTTTATATCTATTTATAAAATTATCCTTTGAAGTTGATACAAAAGATTGATGAAGCAGAAATTAATCCAAATTAATAAACCAATAAATGAATGAACAAGATAATAAGAATAATTAGTGATCGATCAAACATTTAAGATGCTTCAATTGTGATGAATACATCTAGTTTGTAGTAAATCAAAATCTCAGTAATTAAATAAATCCATCAGTACCTCATGCTGATGAGAACATCTCCATTACGGAAGATGAACAGGAGAATGTTCTCCTGCGTAACATCATGGAAGTTGGCGCTCTTCTCGTTAGCAAAGAACAGGTCGGGTTTCCAGAGACATTTGAACATTTTGGGATCAACGGTAAGTGAATCTGATTTAAAGTCCTGCGGCAGCTTCAGCCTGGGGTCGTTCCAGCGCTGTCGTAGGAAGATGTTCACTCTGTAATCCTGTTGGACCAAAGTACAAACTATGTTATGTTTGATGTAAACACTTTTAACATGGGCTATTAGTTTTTCTAAAAGGGTTCATAAAGGCAGAAGTTAGTCTATTTATGTACATGAATATATTTTCTTTTCCAAATGGTCAATATACATCCCATACCACAGAAAAAATATATATATTTGGGAGAAAAGAAAGATTAAATGTGTTAAAATGCTGCTCAATTTCTGGCTGTGTGTGCAAATGTGTAATTCAAAAACAAACTTTAATGTTTGATGCTTTTATAATCACCCTGAAGATGGAAGGCGTGTGTAGATGGTTCATGTCTCATAAATCCCAGGGTGAATTTTAGTGAAACCTTCAGAACGTAATCATTAAATGTTGGTATATGCCTAGCCTGGCAAGCCAGACTAAAATATTAATATGTTATTTAGTCTGGCAACACTCCATTGATGGCTCTCAGTCATGTGGTGGGTGTTGTCTTTCAAACGATCTCCACATGCTACTGGACAATGAACAACGTGATGTGCTCACTGCAACAGCTGTAGGTAAACAAGGCAGTCTGCTGTTGAAGAAGGTGAAAATACATCCCTTTTCTAAATAAAAGACTTAAACACATCAATCTGCTAGTAAAGCCCAGGTCCAGATAGTCCAGAACTGATGTAAAATGTTAAACAAGCTCTCGCCATCTTGTTCCACTCCGTCACATCATCCTGCCCACCAGAAGAATATAGGGCCCTGATTGGCCCACAAAGTCAATAGTGTCGGTTTGAAACCCCTGTAAGGTTATGAAGTTCATTATTTTCAGCTCCACACAACTGCCCCTGTGCACAGTAACACCCGTGTTGAAAACGCCAAGGTCGGGTGTTCCTCAGACTGTTTACATTCCAGGAGAAGAGTCCGAAGGAGAAGAAGAACGCTTTTACTTAATCAAAGTACTTTATTTGTGATTAAAAAAATTAAGCAAAACATATGTTGATCAATAATTAATCAAGTGAATGATTTGTGGAATAAAGATGTCATGATTTGTGTTTAATGGAAACAGGACTATTGCACAGACAGACTGATCCTCATCTCCATAGAAACGCATGACACATTGTTCCAACCAATCAGAGCTTTCGGCTGCCGCAGGAGAATCTGGCTTGTTGACTTAAAGTATCCAATCCGCTTTACTAAAACGTATCAACAATTCAGAGATATAAAACAAGGCAACGCCATTTTAAGCTCAGTTCCATTTTGACTTCAGTTCTATTCACCGTCATCCTAAAGAAAAGCACAGCCTGGCCAGATGTGTTTTCTTCTTTAAACTAAGAACTGTGAAGTTGGAGATTTTCGTCGTTTCACAACCAGATGACATCCTTT
This sequence comes from Nothobranchius furzeri, assembly GCF_043380555.1. Taxonomy (NCBI): domain Eukaryota; kingdom Metazoa; phylum Chordata; class Actinopteri; order Cyprinodontiformes; family Nothobranchiidae; genus Nothobranchius; species Nothobranchius furzeri. Next base: position 76,247,664 of record NC_091741.1, read on the forward strand.
CAAAATAAGAGCACCTGCTGACGCTGCCGATTGGTACAGGGGTCGACCCTTCAGATGGGCTTTGACGTGCTGCGACCGCTGCTTCGACAGCTCCAGTACACATCCGAGGTTCTTGGACCTGGCATTTCCTGATCTACCTGGGAGGCCCCCCACTGGGTACGTACACGGCAAAATAGCGGCTCATGTCATCACTTTATAAGCCTCGTGATATCTAGTCATAACAAAGACGACCGGATTCAATGACGTCAGCCTAAGGAGTCTGAATAAACCACACACACACACACACACGCACCAACACAACATCCAAATCCATTTTCATCCATCACAGAGTTAGTCCTGGTAGATTGTTTAAGAATTTATAATTAAGAAATTAACGATTCTCAAACGATCCCAACTCTCTCTCTTTTCTTGTCTCAAAGTCAATACAGAGTGTTTAAATGAACTCCCTGATGATAAAAACAACCTATTCTTCTGATTATAATAAAGTGATCTACTTACAGTGTATTAAAATACAACTCTAGATAGTTACATCACTTCAATTCCGTCACATATGGCGAGCCTAGCATGATATCTGCACAGTTTATTACACTTTGTGCCGATTTTGAGACATATTTTGGGATTTTGTCCAGTGTGTGAGTTCAGAATAGAAAGGCGAGCATTTCCCTCATTCAGCTTCTCAGAAAGGGGGGTGCACATTCATCACCCTCCGACAGGAGGCGCTGTTTCATCAAAACACCTTAAGTGCTGACGTGTGCTGACTGCCATTTTGAGGCCTACAGTTGAGGGTAAACATTTCTCCTGTTAATACGTTGGAACCGTCTGTTTATTGTTTGTCGCGGTGTTTGTGACACTGTGTGTATCCATTTGTGTAATCGGAGACGGAAGACTCCGTCGGAAATTTATTTCCGTTCAATAAGCGCCTGATCCACGCTGTTCCTTGCCGGAATACTCGTTAGCACCTACCGTAGCTTAACTTGCTAGGTAAACGCTGTAAGTCGGGTTATTACCGTAGAGCGATACTGCATCCAGATTGCGTACGCTGTTGAAACCCTTTTAACCACTGAGCGAGATGCCCGTTGGTTGATCGGGCAATTTTAAGACCCTGGTCGCTCCAGGGCGTTTGCTAGCATTAACCGAAGAGCTAACTAGCCACTCTCGGTGAGAAGCTCGGGAACGCGTCCCGCAAAGCTTTCAAGCCGTTCCGACGCAGCGATTCTGCGTCCTTTAATCCGCTAAACCTTCCGGTACGGAGTACTTTTAGGTAACGTTAGCGGCGGTTCTAAATAACGTTCCGGTGTTTAGAGTCGTGATTCTGCTACAGGGGGAAACACCGAGTGACGGACGGCGCATGCGCACAACTCCGCCATCTTAGGTGGCCCGACACGTAGCTCGACCGGCCATTTTGGGCAGGTCAAGGGCAATTGGCGTTTTGGCATTACTTAACGGTTTTGGCCTGACAGAAGAAAATAAAATAAAACTAAACTACAGTTCATTCATTAACCACTTTTACTTGTCAATACTTCTTCTATAGACATTTTAATTGAAGATGTCTGCAGCAGAAGCCAACCCTGGCTCACTAGGACGCCAGGTGATTTATGCCGTGGAAAGTGTAGTGGGAGAGTCAACTTTAAAAGAACACCAGTACGAGGAAGGTCTGGGGGGGTGATCCACTGATGACCTGCTAGAGTTACTTGAGACTACCGTAGGCCGTGTTCCCACATCAGGTAAGGCACTTGGAGCAAAAGAACGCACAACAGTCTTGGTGGATTTCTTGGTCCTGCTGTCGCATTTGTGGGAGAAGGTGGTAGGTATACGAGAAACAATCCTCAACCAGCTGATGGTAGCGGAGGCTGAGAAGGATGTGGCCTTACGTGCCAAGACCCAGATGGCGCAGGAGCGGGACATGGTGGTAAATGAGAACTTGGAACTACACCGGGAAGTGAATAAGCTTAAAGCTGAGGTAGCAAATCTGAAGAAAGAAATGGCGCTTATGAAAGCAATGCAGGCGGGAGCGTCTGCTCTGAAAGACGAACGGCCTTCGACCTCTCGGACATCACAACCATCACATCCGACCCATCACGTTGTGGATGCTGCTCCACCGGCGGGTGGGAGCGCATCCGATGGGGTTGGCAGAAGTCAGGGCCATCATCCGGTGCCACCTAGCCCATATGGACCACCTCCACCCGACATGTACCGTGGTTATCCTCAACCGGACATCTACAGGATGTCTCGGAGCATAAAGAAGTTCAGCCCTAAGCCGGATACATCGTACCCGGTTGATGCGTACCTGAGCGACCTCCGGCACCACTTTAGGCGGTGTCCGGGAAATGTCCATGGAGGACAGGATCTTTGTGATAAGACTGAGCTCCGATGGCGTGGGTTCGCTCATTGATCGCAAGCGTAACGACATTGGGGACGACTACGAAAAGCTAGAACAGGTGGTTCAGCAAGAGTTCACCTACAACACACAACGGCCTGGCTTACAGTTAGCCTTATCAGTCAAACAGGGTCGTGCTGAGGACCCACAGTTCTATTATCAACGTCTATTCAACGCGTACTTTGGTACGGAATGCAAGGATGGGATGGAGGAAGATAAAGGTTTTAAGGCTTTATTCCTCGAAAATCAGCATGTCCACTACAGCTCATACATGGGTACGGTGGATTCAGACACCACGCCCATGAGAGAGCTCAGACGCATGGTGAGCTGCGCCTTCGTGGGGTTCGGTAAAACCGGGAAAGGATCAAACAATCCATCAGTTATGGCGTTAGGAGACAGAGACGCGCTGCAACTAGAGAGTGCTGAGTATAGGGATCGCAAGCCAAAAGGGTTTAAAGCTGGACCTCGGAAAAAGGGGGGCAGCATACTGATGACAAACAATATCTATCAGTCAACAAGCGACGGGACCCGGAGAGACCCCGGACCCCACCGCCTGCTCGCGGGGGGGCCCCTAAGTCACCGCGGCCGGGACGTGTTAACCGCCGTGTTTCTTTCGAGAAAAAGGGGGGTTCTCCGAGGCCCTACAGGAAGGCGTCGCCTCACCCGGACGGGGGTCGCACGCCTCTGAGGGCGAGCTCCCCGTATGCGTCACACGGGAGTCACAGCCCCGCCAGAGGGCGGGACCGTGAGTCTGAGGGTGCCACCGCAGAGGAGCGTCGGATGGTGAAGAAACTCCTTCGCCAGATGCGGACTGACACGACACCAAAGGCGGTCATGTGTGCGACAGCAAGAAGGGTTTCGAAAACCACACTGTGAATCGGCGGCTGGGGCCAGGGCGGTAGACGTGAGGCCCACCACGATGAGTGATCCGCCGGCACCTGCGGCGTCGGTGACTCGTGGGGTGGTTAATACTATCAGCGCTCGTGAGGTGACACTCGTAGGCCGGGTGACCTGGCCTACCGAACGACACCAGCCTATCGTTTCCGAATGTCGGTTAGACGACTCGGACATTGTCCTTGGCGATAACGTCAGACGGGGGGATTCAGGGAAACCTCACGTTCTGGTGACTATGGCGGGGGTGAGAGACTGTGAGGCTCTTATAGACTCTGGTTCAACTAACACAGTCATGTCCCGGGCTGCTGGGGAGCAGGTCCGCATGGCTGCGGAGTCGAGGGGTCAAGACTTGGCGTTCGCACCCGGCACGGTGCCGGTTCCAACGATCACTGGCGTCGAGATCCCCTTTAAAGGTTTGGCTCTCATCGACCTCACGGTGGGGTTCATGACCGTGCAACACCCGGTGTTGGTTGCTGATGTCGACTCGTTTCCACTCCTGCTGGGGAGTGACCTGTTAAATCACATTGGGGCAGAATTTGACTTGAGTGATTGGACGCTCCGGACTACTTTGACCAGTCCGGTACCTTTAGAGGCCCTTGAACACCTCGGTGTGGATTCCGAGGGTGATGACGACGACGGGGTTGTCAAACCAGTCGATCGGACGGTCGCCTAGGATGGCCATGCTGTCCGGGGTATTTGCGTGGTCACGGTGAGACCTTTCCACGCGGAGTTGGGGGACTTGTCCACCAAAAGGGGGGTTAGTGGTTGCGATGAGAAAGCACCCGTGCCAGCCAGCCCTGCGGTGGGGGATCCGCCTACCAAAGGGGGTGTTGAGGGTGGGGTTGCCACTCGCATCAACGCCCAGAGCCTTGGAGGGGATGACCCCGACCGTGCACGACGGGTGGTGGACGTCTGTGACAGCGACGCGCGACGGGCGCTGGTGACATTGTGCCCGGAGGCTGGTGTTTCGCCTACCGAGGGCGTGGGGGCGTGGTGTCCTGGACCGGCGCTGCCTGACTCGGACATCTCCAACTACACCTGCGCGTCGACCATTCGCCCTGCGGCACCTCCACCTGCGCCGGACCCTCGCGTGACCACACGAGGCTACAACCTGAAACGCCCCTGGTTTCCATTCCCGGCTCTGGTGAGTTATGTTCTGTTGATCGTGTATTTTGGCCTGCTATCACCTGCGGTTGGTACCGATCACCGGCCTCCACTGACGCGACTGTATAGCGCTGGGCCCTCTTCGGGGATCGCACTCCGAGACCGCCCAGGTCTACTGATGACTGACTATCGATTGTACTCGCAAAAGATCTTCGTACAATTCGACCCCGCTATGGCATGTACTGATAAGATGAAGACGGCCTTCGGCAACCTGTCGGAAACGGGTGAACATTGGACTCGTACGATGACACAGCATGCGGTTGCCGATGTCGGTCACATCCTAAAACAAGCGCTAAAGTTCACAGTTTCTAACGGTGAACTTGCTGGTACCAGGAAAAGACCAAAGTGTTTCCTGGACGGACTTTTCTCCATCGGAAATATTATTGGCAATCTCTTAAATTTCGCGTTCTCCGCCGTCAACTCGGTTGAGATTCACACGGTTCATCGACATGTTGATGAGCTTGGCAGGGAATACCCAAAACTGCGTAAACAGGTACTGCAGCAACGGCGTGCCCTGGTACAGCTGGGCGTGTCTGAAAAACAAACTATGGTGGTGCTGAACACTCACAGTAACATTTTGCGTAAGACAAAAGCCGCCGTGAATGAGTTGCGTTCGTTTGTGGAGGTTGATTATGGTCATACGCAGATGCTGACGGCTTGTTTGGCCGACTATGGTCGGGACGTGAGCGCCTCAATCGACCTTCTCCTTATGGGGAGGATCCCTCCTTACCTCGTGTCCCAAGACATGGTCCGGGCTGCAATTGCTAGGGTGACCTCTGAGGCCCCGATTACGCTACAGGTTCACCTAGGCTTCTCGTTGGGCAGTGCTATTCCCTTATCCGTCATTCCAGAGGCGGGAGAGCTAGCCTTCCTCATCAACTTACCTGTGGTTTCTCCACGGAACATCTATAGGTTGAAAGATGTCGTGAATGTCGGTAACTGGGTTCACAACTCTCATGTCAAGTTGCATACGCCTCCGGTCATTGCGTATCAGGACCGAGCGCCCCACATCAGGTTGGTACCGGACTTGAGCGCGTGTTCTCTCAACTGTGGTCTGCACTTTATGTGCCCAGGCACGCCTTTTATACATAGGGAGGCTGTTGTCGTGTGTGGCGTTGATGAGTTGTCTGATACATCTAAATGCCCTATGACAGTGACTCCGCGTTCGCGTGTGATGAGCAGTAAAGCTGTTATCGTTGGCGACCGTTGGTTACTCAATACCCCTGCTACTGAAGCTGAAGTTTGCTTTGAAGGTTCGGCATCTACTAAAGTGGACCTACCATCTGCGACCTTGTGGGTAAAGGTTCCCCGGGGTGCTACGGTCCACGTGGGTGAGGTTTCTCTATATCACTTGGATCCTGGTGAGCATAGGTCTGAAGTGGAGTCCTCCACTTTCTATGATAACATCTCTTTTGCTCTTTCTCCAGCGACGGTGGTTCGGGTGGAGTTCGAAGGTCCGACCGTGGTTCGCGTGGGTGTGGTGAACAAAGTGTTGCGTGAGCTGTCGTCGGATCCCGACCTTCGGTTTCGACCGGTGTCTTACTCCTGGTCCTCCGCTGACTCTGTGGTGATATCCATTATAGGCGTAAACATCTGCTTAATTTGGGCTATGTTCATTTTCAAAAACTGTCGGTTCTCCGCCGCATTGAAACTCATGGGAACCTCGCTGGATGATGTTAATGGACGCCTGGCTCGGTCCTTGGAACCGCGTCGCGATAGACCGCCGGCCCAGGCAGCTGCGCCGGGGACGGTGAGTTCCTCTCCTCATCCTCCTCCTCCTCCTCCTCTGCCGGCATCTGCGACGTAGAAGGTGGAGGATCCCAGTTACCAGACTCGTTGGTTCCACAGATTTCTATCTCTGATTACACAAATTTGTTTGTTTGTGAGCGTACATGGTTGTCTTTCCTGTTATACGTCGCGTGCAGACTTAAGGTGTGTTGAGACGGACGCGCTGTGGGCTCCTGGAGTCAGGTAAACGGCCAGGTAACAGAGTGGGTTAGGCCACATAGTACTGTTGTCCAAAATTTTGTTTTTTTTAATCTTTACTAATCACAATTCCTTAGGGGTACATTAACATGAACATGATTACTAACCACTGATTTACATTTTAGTACTGATTTACATTTCTGTCTTTTTTTTTATAGTACCTTTGACCAGTTGATTTTAACAGTGAATATTATGTTTGTGATTATCAATTCTTTGATTTATCCTACGGGGCTATAACCAATTTTGGCCCTGTCCTGACAGTGTGTATTTCCAGTGAGGTTTCACTACCAGTTAGGGTTCTTTCATTTTTCTGCTTCTCACATCATCCCTTTTTGCATCTACCACAGACAGGGCTGCATCCACTTCTTCACTTAATGGGTAATTACATATAAAACTAACACATAGTACAAAAGGCACTCATAGAGTTAGGTTTTTATTATTTTTTATTTCTTTGATGACATGAAATGTACTTTTGTCGTGTCTACATTGAAGTGCCTACACTGTGCTCTCTCCTCTGCTGAGCTTGTGAGGATCCTGCTTCCTGGGGGTGGATCCGTGACTCGTCATCTGCATCGACTACTCCTGGGGGGTTCTCCGGCTCGTTGGTCTTGGACGACTGTGGTTCCGGCATGGCTGCTGGGACACCTCATTCGTTGGGATTACTGTCAGCTGCTCTTCCCTTTTTGTGGATTACGATAAGTACTTGTTCATAGTTCAATTTTTATTTGGAATATTACCCTGCCTGCGGATACAACAATCGATTTTTAATTGGAATACTACCCTGTTCGTGGATACGTTCAAGATTTTCTCCTGCTTTGCTTTATTGCCCGTGAGGATATAAAGTTGCTGTTGCTTCGTTTGTGGCTTCCATGGGGAATAATTAATAACCTGCTGACTTGTGTTCTCCCTGAGGAGTATGCGAGACTGTTCTCCGGTGTGGGGTTCGTACCTCACCACAGATGGCTGTTCCCTTGGGATCACATCCGGTTCTGTTGTCAAGATTCTTCATAACTTGGGTTTGTTCAACGACCAAGTGGTCTCTTGAAGGACCACATTGACCTTGAAAAGGGGGGATATGTAAGGTTACGAAGTTCATTATTTTCAGCTCCACACAGCTGCCCCTGTGCACAGTAACAACCGTGTTGAAAACGCGAAGATCGGGTGTTCCTCAGACTGTTTCCATTCCAGGAGAAGAGTCCGAAGGAGAAGAAGAACACTTTTACTTAATCAAAGTACTTTATTTGTGATTAAAAAAATTAAGCAAAACATATGTTGATCAATAATTAATCAAGTGAATGATCTGTGGAATAAAGATGTCATGATTTGTGTTTAATGGAAACAGGACTATTGCACAGACAGACTGATCCTCATCTCCATAGAAACGCATGACACATTGTTCCAACCAATCAGAGCTTTCGGCTGCCGCAGGAGAAGCTGGCTTGTTGACTTAAAGTATCCAATCCGCTTTACTAAAACTTATCAACAATTCAGAGATATAAAACAAGGCAACGCCATTTTAAGCTCAGTTCCATTTTGACTTCAGTTCTATTCACCGTCATCCTAAAGAAAAGCACAGCCTGGCCAGATGTGTTTTCTTCTTTAAACTAAGAACTGTGAAGTTGGAGATTTTCGTCGTTTCACAACCAGACGACATCCTTTCAAAATAAGAGCACCTGCTGACGCTGCCGATTGGTACCGGGGTCGACCCTTCAGACGGGCTTTGACGTGCTGCGACCGCTGCTTCGACAGCTCCAGTACACATCCGAGGTTCTTGGACCTGGCATTTCCTGATCTACCTGGGAGGCCCCCCACTGGGTACGTACATGGCAAAATAGCGGCTCATGTCATCACTTTATAAGCCTCGTGATATCTAGTCATAACAAAGACGACCAGATTCAATGACGTCAGCCTAAGGAGTCTGAACCAACCACACACACACACACACACACACGCACCAACACAACATCCAAATCCATTTTCATCCATCACAGAGTTAGTCCTGGTAGATTGTTTAAGAATTTATAATTAAGAAATTAAAGATTCTCAAACAATCCCAACTCTCTCTCTTTTCTTGTCTCAAAGTCAATACAGAGTGTTTAAATGAACTCCCTGATGATAAAAACAACCTATTCTTCTGATTATAATAAAGTGATCTACTTACAGTGTATTAAAATACAACTCTAGATAGTTACATCACTTCAATTCCGTTACACCCCTATGGAAAAAAAGTGAGATTTTTAAGATAAAGTATAATTAAATCTTCTTAAAGTCAATGAAAGTCATTGGATTGTCATATTTACTGTTAAGCCAATAGTTGAATGTGTGACTAAAATCTAAACTGAGAAGTGGCCCATCTACTGTTTTGTTATTTTTTCATTGATGTATTTTTAATCAGTTGAAAAACATCCAGTTAGTTCATGCCTTTTAAAAGCAAATAGTAAAACTGGATCATGTCACGCATTAAACTCAGGCTCTGCCCTTCTTTCTAAACTCAAAAGATACAATCACATCACGACTCGCCCTGAGGAGAAAACTAACCCACAGTGATCCTAATCTAAATTTATGTAGATGTTTGATTCTTTCTTAACTAGTCAAATGCAAACATGCCAGCTCATTTGGCCAAGAATTGTGCAACAGAAATATGTATAATCATTATTACATTTAAAATGTCCTGAATAGTCTGGATTAGTTATGACTATACAGCATGGGACATAGAATGAGATGGAAAAAATTACACAATGTCCAAGAAACAGAATGACAGCTTAACTTTTTGCCAGTCGAATCATAAAAGAATGAAACTGTCAAAGAAAAAGAAATCAAGATACCCAAATTTCCTAACAGATGTTTCATTGTATATACATATTAGAATATTTGCATTAACTGTTGGTGGAAATCTTTTTAATTGTGAAGCAGAAAACTAGCGATCATTCAGAAAAGTCCAACTCGACCTTGTTCTGAAACAACAGCCCACACGTCCACTGTTGGATCTCCTCCGTCTGGCTGAGATACAAGCCAATTCCCACACCTTTGCCTTTCTGAAAACCAGACAGGGAAATATATCTTCCTCCTGGCGAACTATCAAGCTGCCAGTGCAACATTCGATTCCAGGGAGATTTAACACGACTTCGTGTTGTAATCAGCAAGAAAAACTCAAGCTGGGAAGCTGTAAAACCAGGGCTGCAATTTATTTCATCTCACAACATCAAATTAGTCATTTTCTACAGAGATGTATGACATGAAGTGAAAATGGATGTTTTAAATACTGTGGATGTGTACAGGGTGTTAGCCCGGGGAAGGTGTAAATGATGGAAGAGGGTTTCCTGAGATCAGACACCACACAGAGAGATAAATTGAGGTGAAGAAGTGACCATCTGTCTGTTCTTTCTCCTCCATGAATCGTTTCACAGCTTAACATTAACTGTTTTTGCAGAACTCGAGGGAAAGAGGGAAGACATTTGGGAGTTCACCGTGGCTCTTTGTGTTTTATTGTCCTTTTCTTAACACATCTTCCTTCTCATTTCTTCTCACATATTTTTCCTATGCCCCCTTGTCTTGCTGTCTTGACTGTCTTGAGTCCCACCACACCATCATGTATTGTTTCTGTTTAATCACCTCTATCTGCTCAGTCTTTTCATCTTTGTTTCCTGGCTCCGTTCCTGAATCCATTCAAACTGTGGATGTTGCCAGTATGCATTAGAAGTATCGTGTTCTGGAGCTTGGTGATTGCATACATATGGGATTTATATCAACATCTTTAAATAACAGTAATAAATGTGGGCAACAATCAGGCCTTTTGACAATTGGAAAAGCTCACTTTGTTGCTGTCTGAAAGGTCAAAAGTCAGCTCTGTAATGTCGCTGATTTAAAACTGGTTGTTAGCATTCAAGCTGCAATATTCTATCAGCAATTAAGCATTCAGATAAATGGGGCGTGGAAGCAGGGGTCCACATTATGAATCATTTTTAAATCTTCTGACACCCTAAAGGAAACACTCATTCATTCACTCTTAGGATTGAAAGCCAGAACAATGTTCAGCCCCTCATTCAGATTGACAAAAACATCAATAATCAGCACGATCAAACAAACCAAATTCTCACCATTGTTGTTTCTTGAATGGAGCCAAAGCTGTTGATGAAAATATTCACTCTGTCCTCCACAGGAATCCCTGCATTTAGGTAAAGGAAAGAAGGTTGAATGCTTTGAATTTTGCATTGCAGGTGGTTTTCAACAAGGCTAAAGCAATTTCAGTGTTGGTCGCAATGTGCCAGTGAAGAAGAAGAAGAAGAAGAAAAGAAGAAGAAGAAGAAGAAGAAGAAGAAGAAGAAGAAGAAGAAGAAGAAGAAGAAGAAGAAGAAGAAGAAGAAGAAGAAGAAGAAGAAGAAAAGAAGAAGAAGAAGAATGCTGACACCTCTCCTCACTTTTAAACATATAAAGTTCTTGAGGAAATCAGACTCCTTAGTTTAATTTTAATTAATTTTGTGTTTATTGGATGCTCCGGCATCATTGAATAAACTCTGTTGTGTCATTCCTCAAATTAATGCATTCTACGTAGATGCTGCACACAGCTCATAGCTCATTTGCATCAAATAAATAAAGTAAATGAATCAGTTTCAGTTCTGTAATTCCCTGAGGAGTTCTTAAGCACTGCTCACCATTTTATAAGTGACAGCAAAGCAACGCACAGGGCAGAGTTTAGGTATTAAATGGGAGAATGTGACATGATTGCTAATGAACACAGAGCTTTCAGCCCTCCCTGAAATCAGGACCAGATGTTTGTCTGCTGGACTCGTCACAGGCACTCTGACCCAGGCCTTAGATCCAGCAGCCAGGCCCCAGAGAATGGAAACTATTTTCAGAACCACCTGATGAATGTTAAAACCATCGATCAGAGTGACAAAATGATCAACTTTCACCGTTGTTAATATTTTTTTATAGATGTGTCTGTGTACTCCCTTTGGTGTGATATAATATTCAGTTCTTCCTGTTCAGTGGAGAATTAACCAAAACTGACAGAAATATAATTTAGCTTCATTTAAAATGAGTTTACTCTTGTTTCTCTTTAGTTTTTAATGTTAATGTGTTTTTTTGTGACATGAAACATTTGAAGGGCAGCAGCATGATGGATCGGTGTCTGCTCTTCAAATGAAAATGCAAACACAATCGCCGCAAAGATTCCAAAAACAATTCAAAGTTTTGCAAAAAATCATTATTTCCTTGGTTAATAGCAAGGTGTTACTTTTTTGCTGCTGAGATTTTGAACAAAACGTTTGTGTGACAGATTCCCTCTCAAAAGAGTTTCTGAGACCTCAAAGGTGTCTGAACCCTAGGGATGTATGACAATAACGGTATCGCAATATCTTGTGATATTTTTTCCTGCAATATATCAATATTCAAAAGCCGTGTATAATTTTTGGAAGAATTTTCTTGCAAACATTTGTGTATTTTCTTTTCTTTTGGTGCAATTCAAATGCCAACCGCTAGTTGGCAGCAGTGTGCAGTGGGTTTTGTTTCCACCGCTGAAATGTAAACCCCTCTATTATGGTTCAGATACCTCATGTTTAACATGTTATGTATCAGTTTGGACAGTTTTTTTTAAACATTTTTACAATAAATTCAGTCTAAAAAATCGCTAATATCATTTGACTGAATGTATTGCAATATATTGTGATATATTGTATCATCTCTCCTGAATTGTAATACATATCGTATCGTCAGAATTTCACCAATAAACATCCCTACTAAACCCTGTCTGAAACTCTTCTCAGCCTTCAGTTTTCATCAATCAGAAAGAGCAAAAAACAGAAGTAAAGTTTGGGAGGGATTAGTAAACAATTGAAAATAAAATGATGGTAAATTGTGGAGAAATTAAGACTAAATTAAGACACATTGCCTAAATTGTGAATTGAGAATTTACACATTTTCCTTCAAGACCATGACCCAACCACTTAAACATAAAACTCCTTGTAAGTTGTATTATTTACTGCGTTTCTAAGTTAAAATTTTCATTATTTTTGTAATGTTTCTGTCTTTGGCATCACCAAAAATATTAAATTCATCAAATTAGTTGGCTGATTAAAAAAAACTGATTTTAGATTTAATTGAAATGCTATTGAATCCTAGATTTGGGCAGAGTTTTTTTTTTTTTTTTTTTTTTTTTTTTTACTATGAAGTGGGTTTAAAAAATATTATGTATAAAAAAATTGGCCTCGTAAAATCATTAGTCATTTAATTATGTTTTTAGCCTAGAAATGTCCACAACAGTTAGTCTTGTAGCTTTAACTGACTTACATTTTCACAACAGGAAGTGCATTTTATGTTTATATTGTGCAGATAAATCTGACTCTATTCGGAGAAGTCCGTATTTATAATTAGCTTGCTAAGAGCTCAGCAGAAACCTAAATCAAAGCAAGACACAAGTGGACAAAGAAGAGAAAGGAAGACACTTACCTTTGAAGTTGGGCCGTATTCTGGGATCATAGCTGATCAGTAACCTGTTCAGTATGTTACTGGTTGAATTTGCAGGGACTCGAGCCAGATCCTCAGATGACAGCTGTCTGCAAACAAAAAGACAAAGGAGGGAACTTCAGCAGGTCAAATTCCTGGCAGATGAAAAACACAGATGAACGGTGCACCCTGCTTTGTGTATGCTTTAATTAAACTGTAAACAGAGAGAACTTCCACTTGGGACTCAACGGGCTTTTCAATTTGGACCACCCACCAAATGTTAGAGTGAGAGTTAGACAATGTTCAGAAATGACATGTGCGTCTATTCTGAGATGCTTCCAGATAATCCCATGAACCCTGAGACTGAAGGAAGATGTTTTGAGGTTTGTGCCTTCAGAATTATTCTCTTCTGTTCTAAAGTCATGCAAAAAAATGAGTACTCTATTTTAAAGTTAAATCCAAACTTGTTTAAAAACTTTTAAAATGACCAGACACCCCAATTTACAATTAATTCAGTACAAAATTCTGCACAGTGTACACTATACAGGTCATCAGATGTTCAGGATGGGGTTTGTGTCGTCTGACACCTGTACACACTGCACAGGGGGGAGGGGCTTTTCTTGTTGCAGTCTCCCTGGTGTCCCTGTGCTCTGGGACAACACCACAAATATCCATCCGTCTTCAGAATCCTCTACAGACAGTTGAGAGAGGCATATCAGGTTCCAATGTTTCCAGGAGTCCATGATATGCCCAACTCTTATTCACTCTTAATTTGTCATGCTGATGATATAAACAGACACTAACATATGCAGATCAGTGGACTCAGTGGTCTCCTACAAAAAGCAGCTGAAGACTCAGTTGTTCAAGCTGGCTTTTATATGACCTTCTTCACCACTCTCTCTTTATTCTGCTCTCCCCACCTATTTCACCTTCCTCAGGATCCACTGATTTCCCTCTTTCCTATTCACTCTCTCTCTTTCTTAACATTTCTTCTTTTAAATCACAATTGCTTATTCTTGCTCATTTTAAATATATTTTTAAACATTTTCGAAATGCTTTTTTATATTTTTACAATTTTTATGTTTTTTGTTTTTGTGAAGCACCTCGTGATTTTTATCTTGAGAGGCGCTATAGAAATGATATTTTCTTCTTCTTCTTCTTCAACTCGATCTGCCCCAGAGGGCCATCCAGGAGCCCCTTCTCTCGTTCTCATCGTTGAGAAAATTTTGTCAATTGCGTTGAAAGACCAGCTGACCAGGCCCATTTTTAATAAGTTCCAGTTTCCAGAAAAAATGTAGAAGCACCGTACAGAAGAAAAAGTTTAATTCATAATTAAAAATTTTAACCATTGATTTAATGGTTATTTATGTAAAGTTCTCTTCAAGAGCTAAGCTGTTCTCAGCCCTCAGGTAAAACCAAGGTATTTCCTCTTCAAGTTATGAGTGTATCTTATAGGGCAAACACAGGGACACAGAAAGAAATGCAAACAATTTTATTTTTAAACATAGTTTCTAGTCTTGAATGTTAAAAAGAACTCTGAACATCTAAGGAAAACTAAATAATCATCCAGCTTAAGGGGAGTGCTAAGATATTTGTTTAGGATTAATAGTATGTGTGCATGAGTAATGTGTAATAAAGGTATTATGTAAATATCACCACAAGGAAAAGTAGGTTTTTAATCATATGTCTAGTTTTGATATAAACCATTTAGTATTTTTACGTCTAACTGCTTAAAAAACACAATTTCATCTGAAAATTAGAATTTCATCATCATGGGTGGTGATGAGTTATCCTGCTGAAGAATCCATTCTTCCTAAATGACTTTACGATAATATAAATATTAATATGCATTCAGGAGGATGCAACATGTTCTACAGGATCTATGTGCAGTGTGTGTAGGATACGTAGTTCTCCTGATCAAAGTGAAACATGTAATTCCCACCCACAAATCTTCCTTTTCTTCCCCCTTGTTTTAACCAACCTTTCTAAAATTTCAAGCCCAAGAGCTTAACTGGAACCAAATGGTTTCCGTGATCCAGAAAGACATCCACAGTATTAAACATGAAGTATGGCATGCAGCGTGCAGTTGCCAATACGCAGACCACATCAAACAGCTTATTACTCATTTCAAGGAGCTTCCCTGTGGAGCAAGTTGTTACCATTAAAGGAAGAAAAAGTGTTCTTTGGTGAATAAAACCGCGGAATGCATGTCATGCATTGTTTATCCTGTTTGAAGACATCGACTGTACTCATTCCTTTCATTTAACCGACTGCAACTTATTCCTTTCATTCTTGACACAACTGCTCAATATCTTCCTGGTGAACCTTATTGATCCATGTGGAATGATCTGTTCAGAGGTTAATAAAACCTGGAAAATAGTATGGATCACACACATAATTTATTAAAAGTCACGCTTCATCTGAATGTAAAGGAGAGATGGTTCAGATATTTTGAAGTGAGGAGATCTTACGAGTCTTCAGCAGACTGCATTTGGAGCAATCTCAGATTTGAGAATCAGAAAGAAAATTGTTAAACTCAATCGATCAAATTAATTTTCATTTAAAATGTTAATACCTTCTATTAGGGATGTTCGACACTGGCTTTTTACCAACTTCTGAGAGACTGATATGGATTCACTCTTAATTTGTCATGCTGATATAAACAGACACTAACATATGCAGAGCCCACCCCCCAGTAAATATGCGGTTTACTCATGTGATCAAATCATTTGCAGATGTCTCTAGTAGGAGTGTAAGTCATGCTCTGGGGGAAAAAAGCACTGGTGTGCCTGTGTCAGGATCTAGAAGTGAGGCATATCAGAGCTGAGCTTCAGACAGGAGTTGGAGTCTTATTTCCTGACGTTTGGAATCCTCTCCTCTGATTGGCTAACAGCAATGTGACTCTACCACTGACTCTGTTTGCTTTACAACATGGATGTTTTATCTCCACAAATAACTCAAGCCTGAAGGACTTCTGCATTGTGGGAGAGTTACTAATGCTAACGGTTAGCTTCCACTAGCTGAGACGTTCTCTGCTGTTTCCTGGACGCTAAACCAACAACAGCCTTCCCCGTCGTGGGTCAAGGTGGGTGAGTCCATGAATGTTGTGACAGTGTGACGTGTATCTGTCAGGCTTTTCTAATCTTAGAGTTTCACCATCTATTTTATATCAGAAGCTAATGCAGGAGATAGGTGTAGGAGACTATTTTCATTTTCAACCTACATGATTGATTGTAATCAGAAATAATAACTTACAAACATTTTTTCAAGTGAACTACACCTTTAAAATAAAGAATTAGGTGACATCACACATACCCTATCATATATAAACTTTAAACAGTATCTGTGCAAATTATGAAAAAGTACTTCAGTTTAAGTTACACAATAGAAAAAGTGTCATATTTAATGTCCAACAGCACTTTCACTCTTAAATACTCCTGAAAAATGCTCACTACACAGGGGAACATTATACTTCTTCACAAGTTGTGCCAAATAAACAAAAATATACCAAAACTATACCTTGGATCAGTCATTTTTGATGTTTCGAGCGAGAAAATTGGCTGAAAAGTCTGTATAATATGTGAATGTATGTGAAAGTTTTGTCATTAAACAAGTAAAAACCAGTACAGGTAATTCACAATTTTAAAGGGGCATTATGGAAGTTTGACAGCCAAAACATGTATAGAAATAATAAATTTCTTCTTCATACATTCTCCTGCAATGCCCTTGTCCTGTAGAATGAGCCCTGGCATTTTTACTGTGTCTGCCTGTTTTTCTGTAAAATCACAGAAAAAGAGAAAACTGCTCGGGTCAAGCAGGCTGCTTCATGCGCGTTCACGCTCAGGCATCGCCCGTAGCATTTGCTATCCGCAGCTTTAGCAGCAGTACCTACTCAGCGACTTTGTCGCTTTTCCTAACGCCTAGTGACAAACCTAGCTACATTTCTGAGGACCCTTAGCTACTTTCTGTAGAACTTTCTTCTAGATATTTCCTGCAAATTAGCAACAAAATAGCCATTTTCGCTCTGAACCGTTCTTTGGTTTGACGTAGTTTCAGGTGTTATTAAGGATATAAAAGTTACAGAAGCTGTGAATGTTACTGGTGTGTAGTTCACCTTGTAAGATGTCTGACTCCCATGCAGAAGACCTGAGTTCGATTCTGGATGTGAACATAGTTTATTTATAGTTTCATTTTTACATTAATGCTATTTTTTTTTACAGTAACATGCCCAAATTTTGATTTGAGACTCGCCGAACAGCATTGAATTCACAGATAAAAAAGATGTGGGTTCAAATTTCATTTTGGAACAATTCTTCAAGCAAGGGAAGGGAATGATCTTAGCATGCAGGGAGACTGCCCCTTCTTAAACCTTTGTCAGCTGTGCTGAAGAGAAAGGTACAGAACCAAATTATTTAATTAATTAGCTGCGCGTTCTCCTGTCCTCTGTCCTCCGGGCCACACACACACATACACACACACACACACACACACACACACACACACACACACACACACACACACACACACACACACACACACGGGGGGTGGGGGGGTGGGGGGGGGGGTGCTGACTGTCTCTGCTGTTATTTTCGTTAAGGAGTGTGCACGTAAAGCATGCGCGCCTCGTGCATGAGCCTACTATTGAAGCTGACGTTACACTTTTGGCCTGAGGGGGCAATCGCGAGCATAAAAATTCAAAAGTCCGTAAAGTCCCTTTAAAGCTAAATTAAGTCGATAACATCGGACAGCCTCACTGTCAATGTCAATTAATGATGATCGTATGAATATGTCCCCTATGCCAAAAATTATCTTGCTGAGCTTCTTGTGAAAACTTGTGAAGAGAATGCATTCAGCGACATGGTGGAACAATGTCTCATGTGATGCAGCCTTTAAGCTATTCATTTTCACATAATCCACTCCACATACATTTTGCAAGTGTGTTTGTAAAAAACAAGAAAAAACTGAATATTTCAAAACTTTATGTAGATATTGTAATCTATAACCATACTGGACACATCAAGTTGTTATTTTGAGAACAATAAAAGCAGGAAAACACTTCCAACATTTGACAAGGGAAATAAAACAGAAACTACTCTATGCTTGTTTGACCTGATGTCCTGTGCTAAAGTGTTTTTGCTGCATATCTTGGTGATGGAAACGTTTTACACTCAGGGTCTTCCTATCTTCCCTTCCCTCTAGTAATTCTTCCCCTACAGCCCAGCCTGACCTCCCACTGCAAAGAAAATATCAGGATGTTTTTCAAAATGTCTGCAATGAGGTAAGATTGGAACAGATGGATGCTACTTTTTAGTTTTGCAGTGGGGCAAGTCTGGTTTTTGATAACTCTAAATGTATAAGTGTGCAACATACAATATGACACTGTTTGCTCTGTACTTACGATGGACAGTAAACCTGCTTCCCTTTTTTCTTTCCCTTCTTTGTTCCTTTTTCTTTTGCAGATCCTCCTTCTAGGTACAGACACAGGAGCAGAAGAAATATGGCAAACTTCTTCTTATCCATTCTGGTGGGACTGGAACCTGGAAAAGAGAGAACAATGAACGACAGGATTATTTAAGTTTGTATGTGTGTCAAAACATTTAAAAATCATTAAAATACAACAGAGCATGTTCAAGTGTGAATGTGTTCAGTAATGCATCTGGACATTAATAATATTAGAACTTTTCAGTTACATATCACCCTCAGAGGCTGCCTTCAATAAATAAATATTACTTGAAACAATTTGAGTCTGCTTCCAGAACCTAGAGAGAAAAATGTTGATAAGGATGTTTTCTGTTTGGATCATCAGATTTATTTTATTGTCATTAAATCTATAAAAAATTGTGAGATTTATAATTTTTGTGGAATAATTGTTAACAGTTAAGTGCAGTCAAAGCTGAGCCAGAAGGTGAAGCTCTCAATTTATTGGTCAGTCTACATTCCTACCCTCACCTATGGTCACGAGCTTTGTCTAATGACCAAAAGAACGAGATCCCGGATACAAGCTAACAAAATGAGTTTTCTCAGGGTGTCTGGGCTCTCCCTTAGAGATAAGGTGAGATGCTCAATCATCTGGGAGGGGCTCGGAGTAGATCCATTGATCCTCCACATGGATAGGAGCCAGTTGAGGTGGCTCGGGCATCTTTTACACTGCCTCCTGGATGCCTCCCTGGTGAGGTTTTTCAGGCACATCCAACCAAAAGGCAACCCAAAAGAAGACTTAGGACACGCTGGAGAGATTATTTTTCTCGGCTAGCCAGTGAACGTCTTAGGATTCCCCTGGGGGAGCTGGCCCAAGTGGTAGTAAAATTGGAAGTGCATTGATGGAAATAATAATATGCATTTACAAAAGCACACAGACACAGACCATTCTTTTTCTTTTTTCTTTTTTTTTTTTTTTTTGTTGGGGCCATTCATCTTGCAGCAACCAGTGCGTGTGTTCCCCATGTGGTGCACTTTTATTGCATAGGGACATCGGAGACAGACAGTAGAGCTAGGAGAGCTCCCTTCCACCTGGACACACACACTACCAGCAGAGCTGTATATTATAGAGGCAGCTTTGTGTCTAGACTGAGACAACTGCTCTCCTCCTCACAGTCTTGGCCCTTTCAACTCCTAGATTGCACTTTGATCACTTTTCTTCTGGGTAATTTTTGTTCAAGGCTTACCGTAATTTAATGCATTTTGTCTCAATGTTGAGCCTAAGCTAAGACAATACTGCTGTATCGATTAGATAAACTTGCACAAAATCAGAGCAGGTTTTTTACTTGGCAGCACACATCTTATAAAATATTAGATGGAAAAAACTGGAACACAGTCAACATTCGTCTTGGCAACTCCAAGTGACTCCTCACAAACCATCTCTTGTGGGACTGTGTGCATGCGTACGTAAGTGTGTGTGTATGCGTCGTTTTCAAAAAGACAACTTCAGCTGCTTCAAAATCAATTCTTGTTTTTTTCTGGCTGAAAAAAAGACACTACTCTGCAATCACATTAAACAACCTAATGCATTCATGAAATCCTAAAATGACCACAAACATGTTCTCACTGATCAAGGGGCAGTGTAGTCAGAGCTGATTAATGACTTCTGATTAGATGACAAATCATATCTTGAACCTCGAGGTCACCAACCAGGGACCTCTGGAGTCTCTGTTCCAGCACACCTGATGTGAAAGATTGAATTACCTTCTCAGTGTGGCATCAGGTTCTGCAGAAACCTGTTAATGACACAGTCATTTAAATCAGTAGTGTCTAAGCAGGAAACCATCTGAACCTAGCAGGATCTGGGGTTTGGGATTTAGCTTGTGTGTTGCTCATATTCCATAAATAATGAAACAAGATAATTTCTTATTTAGTTTGCTTGCAGTTCTATCTTTAAAAAAATATATATTACTACAATGATAAACTAGTGAAAATACTGTTTTGTTGTTTTTTCTTGCTAAATTGGGATTCAGCGAGGGAGATTTTGGTTGAATTGGAAAACTCACAGACCACACCAGTAAATTTCAAATAACATTTTACTGGCTTTTATCGCTATGTGAGAGTCATAATCAGCTGTCATAATTTGCAATAAATGACGGTGTGACAAGTCCAACAGTCCCTGAAACAGCTCATGTCTATCCAAATATCATCCAAGATGGATCAAAACCACAGCTTTTTTTCCTGTGCTGTAAAAACAAGAACTACAACAAACTAAACATTAGCAAAGTGACTTCCTTACACGCACTTCAAGGAGAATCTTTGAGTCAGTGGACACACAAAAGTGAGTTTGTTTTGAGAACCTTTCATCAACCCAATTTCATGATGATTGTGTGAATTGTGAAATATGGAAAGCGGAATAATTAATATTGGTGCTCTAAGGGCTGTTTCAGGTTTTAATGTATGTTTTTATTTTATTTCAGCACATTTTTGCGATATTTTTATGCAGTTGTATATGTATATAATCATCAAACTAGTCTATACGTGCTTTAACAACCTGATATATTTATAAAAATTAAAAAACACACCAGCAAACCAATATGTGAACTGAGATGAGACCCTAACAAAACCTTGGCTCTGGCTTGGTCAGCATTGCACCACTGATGGAAGAGCATTGTCCTTGCTGCGTTTTACTACTGGCAATGTTAAAAGTGCAGACGTTGTCATAGTGACTCAAACTGCTTTATATGGCCTGCCCCAAGCAGTTAGGTCAATGTCCAGCTCTGGTGTGCAGATTTAAGGCCTAAGCTTCCATAGTTCACAAACACAGTTTTTTCAGGGGAAAAATGGAAATTGTTGAATAATAAGATAAGTCATATTTTTAACCACCAATGCAACAGAATACCTAACAACAGATACGGTAATTAGTTTTAAAATGTCTACTTTTTATAAGATGGCATCACAGAATTTCCCTGATCCATACTTCAGTGCATCAATTGCTACTCTTACCTGAATGCTTAACCACCTGCCTGTGCTGTTCATCACGTGCAGAGCACATTATGCAACAAATGCAAAACAAATGAAGACACAAACCAGAGCTCTCACAACCTGTGGCTGCACGTCGCTTCGAGTCTCTCTCCAACAAGAGAAAAGTAAGTAACAGAGGCTGACACTCGCCCGGAGCCTCACGGGCATCGTGAGAGCTGCAAACGGTAACCACCATGACGGAGGGATGCAGGGAGAGGCTGCCGATACATGTGAGCGCACGCACGCGATCCCACTTCATGCCATTAACATGCAAAACGAATAAAAATAAAGATAAAACCCTTTAGCACGAGGCAGGTCTACTCACCGTCTGGGGTTACCACTGCTCCTCACAAAGCTGGATCCACAACAGCTGAGTGTGCAAAAATAAAAATCGTTATCAGATGCGTCCAGTCCAGTCGCTGTCTTTCATTTCCATTCTCTTCTCTCACTTCCTGTGAAGCGATGTGATGGGTGGCTTTGAGGAGAAAGTTACATCTCGGCAATTTGCCAATTTAGTTGTTGTTTTCGCGCCTGCTTGTTGTTATTTTTAAATCAGTGTGTGTATATGGCCGCTGCCCTTTCGCCTGAGCTAGGGATGCCCAAGATGGAGGCTTGCGTGTACCTGTCATGTAACATGCGCAGTAGCGGCAGAGAGCGTGGAGCAGGAGAGGAGAGCATCACTCCAATCAGCACCACGGACAGCCGCTCCCCGCCTCGCGCGCACCCACGGTCTCCGCTGAGACGGCATGACGCCAAAAAAAAAAAAAAAGGATATGCTGCCATGCACGTGATGAGAGTTAAAGCATCAACATTCATGGCAGTGTCTCTATTCATGCTGGGGATAACAAAGAGCCACTGAATAGAACCAGGGATGCAGGATAATTTGAGCTCTATCAGATCTCCATGAAAATCCCAAAGTAGAATAGAGGTTATTGGTGTGCAAGTCAAACATCTGATTTGGGGTTAAAATAATTCACTAGAGAGGCTCACAGAAAGACAAGGAGGCAACATATAAGGACTGTTGCAGTAATTCTGAATTTAAACAGGAAGCAGCCTTCTCTGTTGTTGCTTTGTAACATTTTATCTTAATTAGGTGTGTGTGAGGCATACAAGGGAACTTCTTGTTTTTTGTTTTGTTTTGTGTTTTGTTGCATCATGAAATAAACAATGTAAATGATCTACTTAACATGTATGTTTTCTAACAGTTTCACCTGGTATGTTGATGCAAGCATGGTTTGATGTTCATTTATAACCAGTAAAGACAATTAGTCCATGTCAAACCAAATCAGATTAAACCTCCCACTGTCCTAATGGTTGTGACCCCGTGAGGAAAGTTGACCATTGAGCAGGGTTGATGGTTTATCTCTTGAGGTCCATTTGGCAGGGGTGAGGAGTAGGCTCCACATCACCCCTGCCACGTGGACCTCAAGGGATAAACCATCAACCCTGCTCAATGGTCAACTTTCCTCGCAGGGTCACCCATTAGGACAGTGGAAGGGTTATAGCATAAAATAGAACAATCCAACACAGCTGTGACTTTGTTTTCTTTATTTGAGCAAAGTCGGACTAAAATTTGTACCCAAAGGTGTTAATACATTCTGTAATAACATTTATTTTTACAGGTAAGTCCCACTAAGACACAAGGTCTATTTTTCAAGTCGCTTCACTGGAAACTACTTAGTTACATTCTCATGTGTGCGTTGTATTGAATAAAAGCATCAAGACCATGAAAATGACCCATCCTGTTTGTCCTGGATAAACCTCGGGGTCCTCCTGCAGGAAGGACATGTCCGAAAGACCCTCCCCCAACTGCCTTCCAGGAGAAATTCCTACTAAATGTTCAAACCACCTCAACTGGCTTCTTTTCTATTCACAGTCAAGGCTGAGCCCAACCATTCTGAGAAAAAAATATTCCAACTTACATCTTGATTTTGTAATTTTGGTCAGTACTCAAAGCTCAAGACAAAAGTGTGGGTTAGAACAAAGACTAACCAGTAACTTAAATCTTCACTTTCTAGTTTAGCCTCCACTTATTAAGCAAGTCAGAGCCCAGCAGGTAATCCACCCTTTTCCAGTAGAAAACCATAGCCTTGGATTTGAAGGTATTGATACTCATCTAAGCTGCTTCCCACCATTAAGTTGTTGGTCGTATGAAGAAGCTAACAGAACCACCTCATCCACAAACAGCAGATATTTTCCTGCCACAAAAACTCAACACATTTGACACAGCACATGGTCAAGTTTAAAAAATCCCCATGCCCCTTCCAACACCCTATGGACAAAAGTCTGGTCCATAGTTCCATGCAGATGTCATGTCTCGTGGTACGTGCTTAACCCAAGACATGCAGGAATCTGACTCGACGAGTAGGTAAGATGAAATTAAAGTCTTTTATTAAAAACGGGAACAAAAGATGCACAGGGAAGTCCTGTGGGGAGGGTGAGCAGTTGCTCGAGTCCATAAACGTTCGGGGAGAAACGATGTGAGAAAGCTGAGGTGAGCTCAGGTCAGTCCAGGGGTGATCAGGAACAGGTAGACAGCGGAAGGGGTCAAGCCAGGCACAATGTAAGAGGATGGGACGTGGTGTGAATATCCAGTCGGTGAAACAGCAAAGTTGAGACAGGTTGGATGATAATCTATACAGGAGCAATCATCTGGCGTAGTGAGGTGTCTCCATCCTCCTTTTATACCCGCGTCCCTGATCGTGGATCTTCTGCAGATGCGGCCCCCTCTGCTGTCACCTGTGGGAAATCAATCTGATAGCGTGAGATGGGGATCGTGTCACTCACCTCGGCTCAGGAACATGGCAGTGCCCCCCCCCCCCCCCCCCCCCACCCCACCCCCCACGCGGACGGTCGGACGCGGATAAACATGGCGGACCGGCAAGAACTAGTATGGCAGAGGTTCGTAAATACAGACATTTGTATGATTCAGCTCTCAGAGATAACCGTGATCAACATGTTGTTAATAATTCTTGGAGAGAAATAGCTCGCACTGTCGGAAAAGACGAGAACGCTGTTAAAAATGCTGAAATGCCATGTTGTAAACAGTCATTTTTACTTCTACTATGGTGTAGTGTTGGATGCATGCCGTAGAGCTCCATGCTGCCCCGTTCAGTTTGGGAGAATATTGGCTCACCGCAGAGACAAGCCGCACGAACCATAAACGCTGCGAGTTGTGAAGCGCGTTCCATCCGCGAGCCGTATCACCAAGCGGAAAGTGAATGCGTCAAGCATAAACCAAGCTTAACCCTCCCAGTCGACCAGGCACTGTATTCCTCGACCACGGGGACGTGAGTCGAGGATGCGCCGAACCTTGTAGACCAACCCCTCCTTGTAGAACTGGGCAGGGGGAGGTGAAGCCGGAGCTGGGCACAGGGGACTGGAGACCACAGGCTTTACCAGGGAGACATGAAAAACAGGGTGGATCCGGAGAGATGATGGAAGGTCCAGACGTATGGTTGTTGGGCTCGGAACAGCAATCACCTTAAAGGGACCCAGGTACCTCGGTGCGAGCTTTCTAGACAATGCTTTCAGGGGGTACATCCTTCGAGGAAAGCCAAACCCTCTGTCCGGGGACGTAGGTAGGTGCTGGGCGACGGTGACGATCAGCCAACCACTGATTCCTTTCCGCGGTACGTTGAAGGGCCAATCTAGTAGCCAGCCATGCACGACGGGCCCAACGAAGAAATTGGGGAGTGATGCTGGTGGAGTCTGTCTGGAGTGGAAACAGAGATGACTGATATCCAAGAGAGGACTCGAACGGGGACTGACCTGTGGCGGAGGAGGCGTGACTGTTATGGGCATATTCGACCCAAGCCAATTGGTCACTCCAGGAAGACGGGTTGGTCGAGCAGATGCAGCGTAGAATGGCGCCCAGCTCCTGATTCATTCTCTCGCACTGGCCGTTGGTCTGGGGATGAAAGCCAGATGTTAAAGCCACCCGGGCCCCTAAAGTGGTGGTGAACTCCCTCCACACCCGGGACACAAACTGGGGGCCACGGTCAGAGAGAATCTTGGTCGGTATCCCATGGAGGCGGAAAACATGCTTGATCAGGAGCTGGGCTGTGACTGCGGAGGTGGGAAGCACCTTTAACGGCACTAGGTGGCAGGCTTTAGATAACCTGTCCACTATTGTGAGGATGGTGTTAAATCCACGTGAGGGGGGTAACCCACAATCAAAGTTAATAGCAATATGAGACCACGGGCGAGAAGGTACAGGCAAGGGACTGAGTAGTCCAGCCGGTACTTGGTTGGTACCTTTTTGTTGAGCACAAACATGGCAAGCTGACACGTACTCCCTCACATTCTTGAAGATGGATGGCCACCAGAACGAGCGCCGAATCAGGGCTAGGGTCCGACCCACTCCAGGATGGATAGAAAACCTCCCGGTGTGAGCCCAGTGGATCACTTTCCCTCGCAGCTCCTGGGGAACAAACAACTTATTTGTTGGTCCATTACCTGGGCCGGGGTCCACCTTGATGGCTTCCAGCACCTGATCCCTAATAGTCCAGGTCACTCCTGCAAGGATGCAGGAGAAAGGCAAGATGGTGCCTGGTGTCGCCTCATGCTTGGAAGCGTACTGTCGGGACCGGGCATAAGGCTTAGTGTTCTTCGACCCTGGCCGATAGGACAGAACAAAGTTAAAACGAGTAAAAAACAAGGACCACCGATATTGTCGGGGATTTAGTATCTTTGCTTCCTTGAGATAAATCAAGCTCTTATGATCAGTCCATATAACAAATGGAAGTTCAGACCCCTCCAGCCAGTGCCTCCACTCCTCCAGAACCAGCTTCACGGCCAATAACTCCCTGTCTCCTACATCATACCTGCTCTCAGTAGGCGTAAGACGCCGTGAGAAGAAGGCGCAGGGATGAAGCTTGTGGTCGACCGCAGATACCTGAGAGAGCACTGCCCCAACCCCAATGTGTGAAGCGTCCACCTCCACCGTGAACTGAGTTTTAGGATCGGGTCTGGAGAGGACTAGAGCCTCTGTGAACCTTCTTTTGAAAGCCTGGAATGCTGCTTCTGCCTTTGGAAACCAAGAAAAGGGTTTAGTCACAGAAGTCAGAGCTGTTAGAGGAGCTGCGGTTTGTAGTTACGGATGAACCGACAGTAAAAGTTCGCAAAACCCAGGAATTGCTGTAGCTGCTTCCTGGTAGCAGGGGTGGGCCAATCAGTCACCGCTTTTATTTTGTCAGGGTCCACCTTCAGTCGACCACTCTCTAACATAAAACCAAGAAACTTAACAACAGAGACATGAAATTCACGTTTCTCTGGCTTAACAAATAATCTATTCTCCAACAACCGTTGGAGCACTGCTCGTACATGTTTTTTATGTTCAGAGACTGATTTAGAAAAGATTAAAATGTCATTGAGGTACACAGTTACGAAGTCATTGATATAATCACCCAAAAACGAGTTCACAAGCCTCTGAAAGACTGCTGGGGCATTAGTGAGACCAAATGGCATCACTAAATATTCAAAATGCCCCAAAGGTGTTTTAAAAGCAGTCTTCCATTCATCTCCTTGTCGGATCCTGACCAGATGGTAAGCATTGCGAAGGTCCAGCCAAGTAAAAATGGTGGCGTCCTGGACCGGCTCGAAGGTGGATGAGAGTAGTGGAAGTGGGTACTTGTCCTTAACAGTTATTTGGTTTAGACCCCGGTAATCAATACAAGGACGAAGAGAACCATCCTTTTTAGCCACGAAGAAGAACCCTGCCCCCAAGGGTGATGTAGATGGCCTTATGATCCCATTGGCCAGCGCTTCAGTAATATAGGATCGCATACAGTCCTGCTCAGGTTTCAAAAGACTATAAAAGCGACTTGTAGGAAGTGGGGCTCCTGGCAGCAGGTCAATGCCACAGTCGAAAGATCGATGAGGCGGTAAGGTGGCGGCTTGGTCCTTACTGAACACCTGCTGTAAGTTGTGGTATTCAGGAGGTACCTGTGCGAGATCAGGAGGCTCCTTTGGAGTCACGGCAGAATCTTTAGTTCCAGAAACAGCAGAGGCCAGACAGGTGAGGTGACACTCCGGACTCCAGGTCTCAACAGGGTTGGCTCTCCAGTCCAATTGCGGATTATGGACCTTAAGCCAGGAATGTCCCAGAACCACCGGATTCTGCGAAGAAGGGAACACAAA
This sequence comes from Nothobranchius furzeri, assembly GCF_043380555.1. Taxonomy (NCBI): domain Eukaryota; kingdom Metazoa; phylum Chordata; class Actinopteri; order Cyprinodontiformes; family Nothobranchiidae; genus Nothobranchius; species Nothobranchius furzeri. The sequence goes on from NC_091741.1 coordinate 76,275,112, forward strand.
CAGCGAGATCATCTCTGTGTGGTTACCTGAGACCTGGAGCTGGAGAGGAACAGTTCGGCACGTGATAGTAGATGGGGCCTCCCATCCAGAGAAGAAACAGTCAGTGACTCAGGGAGAGGTTTAGTAGCTATACCCCATTCGTGGACCAGTCGTGGGTCCACCAATGACTGCTCGCTGCCAGAGTCTACTAAGGCTGTCGTCTGGTGAGAACGGTTATTGCAGGTCAAAAGACAGTATATGAGGAAACGGGAGGTTCTATTACCTGAGTTGCTGCCCACCAGAACTCCCGGTCCTACTGGTGGGCTCGACCTTTTAACAGCTCCGGGCAGGTTCGCACAAAGTGTCCTGGTTGCCCACAGTATAAACACAGTCCTCTACTGCGGCGGTGATGTTGTTCCTCCGGAGTCAGGTGAGCCCTTCCCAGCTGCATAGGTTTGTCAGAGGTGTCCGGAGAAGATGGTCTAGGGGTTGAGTGGTGATGAGAATGTGCAGGTGAAATATCCTTTGTTGCAGATCTATGTAGCTCCCGATATCGCTTGTCAATTGAGATGGATAACGAGATCAGTCCATCCAGGGTGGATGGCTCGGGGCATAGAGCCAGCTGATTCTTGATGCGGTCACTTAATGCCTCGATGAAGGCCACCTTCAGGGTGTCCTCGTTCCATGACGTCATGGCTGCCCAAGTTCGAAATTCCTAGGATAATTCTGCCACTGTCCTCCTACCCTGTGGGAGGTGTAAGAGCCTCTTTCTTATGTCAGTAGTAGTATCAGAGCTACAAAAAGTCATTTTAAAATCCTCCAAAAAATCAGTGTAGGTACCAGACAGAAAACCAGGATTCCTACTTTTTGCCTCCGCCCATCTGAGTGCCTTACCTCTCAATAGTCCGACTATAAAAGCAATGTGCCAGTCAGTCTTATTTTCTACAGCACTTGGAATCTACAGCTGTGTAGACTTTGCTCTAACACTCCCAGCCTGAGTTAATCCATCTTCTTCTCCTGATCTTTAATGACCTTGTTGGACATTTCATTTGTGTTGGTCTTTAGTGAGTGCTGTTTTGTTGACCAAACTCTTTAATTTGTGAGCTATGAAAACAAACACTTCCAACTACAGTCATGTGTGATCTCTAACAGGAAGCATTCACAAGGACTTTTTGGAACGTTCTGCATCCATTAAATATTTTTGTAAACTAAAGCCAAACGAGAGCACGTTACACCAGTTTTAGAATCGCTGCATTGGCTCCCCGTATGTTTCAGGATCAATTTTAAGGTTCTCTATGGTTTTTAAGTGTCTTAATGGTCTTGGGCCCTCGTATCTTTCGGAACTGCTTTTACCTCACAAACCCTTGCGGCCTATGCACTCCTCTGGCAACCGTCTCCTTGTGATTCCAAAAGTCAGGACACATACCCATGGCGAGGCGTCCTTCCAATCTTATGGCCCTTGTCTCCGTAGCAGGCTGCCAGAGGACCTCAGGGTCATAAAGAATGCTCATGTTTTTAAGAGCTGGCTCAAGACTCACCTTTTTAGCTTAGCTTTTAACTGAAATCTATTTTAGATTGCGTGTGCCTGGCAAAGGGCTGTGGGATTGGGGGGGTGTAACTGTCACAATTGTTTTTATATTTATGGGGAAGGGATGGGAATATGGGTTATATTGGGTCATTTTAATCTGGTAAGCACTTTGAGCTGCATTTTTTTTGTATGAAAAGTGCTACTGTATACAAATAAATAATAAAGTTTGATTGGTTGATTGATTGATTGATTGATTGATTGATTGATTGATTGATGTTCACTAAGATGTATTTAAATCCATCAAACAGTGATTTGCTGTTGTTTTTAAACATGACTGATGAAGTTATGCTCCTCTAGATTAAGTCAAATTAAAGAGGTGATATAGTTGTGTCCATCGGGCCTCATGATGATTGTATAGAACTTTGATTTTGTCACTTCAAAAAACATGTGTTTTCTAGAATTATTATTGTTATTATTATTATTATTATTATTATTATTATTATTATTATTATTATTATTATTATTATTATTATTGATATTTTCAGTACCTTCCTAAATGAGGCATTTCAGGGCTTTATCACTTTAAAATGCCTTATAAGTCTTTCTCTGGGGTAAAAAAGCTCTGGTGTGTCTAACTGGCGATGGTGAGATTTAGACGGCAGGATTAGAAGTCTGACTTCCTGATATTCTGAAATCTTGCCTCTGATCGGCTAACAGCAAAATGACTCTACACCTGACTCTGTTTGCTTTGCAACGCTGCTGTTTAACCCTCTGGAGGCAGGCGTTGCAGATTTGCAACATTAAAACCTACCTACCTGGTTACTCCACATACGTATTTCATGAGCATTTTTTAAACTCAGAATTCCCCTGAAGGACTTAGTTGTTCGTCCTTTTATCAAAACTTATTTTGAGCCTGAGAGGGTTAATCCCCACAAAAAACTCAAGTCATCATGATGGACCATTATTGTATTCTGTTTTATTCAGCAGGGAGGTGCCCTTTAGCGGGAGCTCTTTACCTTCTTTGTGACTTTTAGCTGTAATGTTAGTGGTTAGCATTTTCAGTTTGCCAATCTTGAATGAAAAGCACAGGAGGATAAAAAAGAAGAAGTGAACATAATTCCTAAACCAAACACAGAGAAAACGGGTGGATGAATTTATTTCTCGTTTGATGTGTTTATAGATGTAATAGAAACCCACATGGCACCACAAAAGGATGAAAACAGTAAGTTTTGCATAAAATCAATCCATTTTCATCGGCTTACCCGGAGTCAGGTCACAGGGGCAGCAGCCTAAATCTTGGTTTATGCTTGACGCATGTACTTTCCGCTTGGTGATGCGGCTCGCGGATGGAACGCGCTTCACAACTCGCAGCGTTTATGGTTCATGCAGCTCGTCTCTGCGGTGAGCCAATATTCTCCCAAACTGAACGTGGCAGCATGGAGCTCTACGGCATACATCCAACACTACACCATAGTAGAAGTAGAAATGACTGTTTACAACATGGCATTTCAGCATTTTTAACAGCGTCCTCGTCTTTTCCGACAGTGCAAGCTATTTCTCTCCAAGAATTATTAACAACATGTTGATCACGGTGATCTCTGAGAGCTGAATCATACAAATGTCTGTATTTACGAACCTCTGCCATACTAGTTCTTGCCGGTCCACCATGTTTTTCTGCATCCGACCGTCCGCGTGGTTAGAAAATTTCCTAGGTGCGCGTTGCGGATATTTTGGGCCGTGCGGAGGTGCGGTGGAGGGGCGTAGTTGTTAAAATGACGGAAAATGACGCAACTTTTCCGCGCTGAGCCGTGCGGACCTAGCATAAATCAACCTTTAGCCGAGAGGCCCAGACTTCCCTCTCCTCAGCTATTTGAGCCAGCACTTCTGGGGGACCCCCAAGGCTTTCTCTGACCAGCATAGAGACATAGTCCCTACAGCAAGTCCTGGGTCCTCCTTTAGGTCTCCTCCCAAATGGGCATGCCCAGAAAACTTTACCAAGGAGGTGTCCAGGAGGAATCCTGACCAGATGCCTGAGCCACCTCAACTGGCTCCTCTCGTTGTGGAGGAGCAGCAGGTCTCTATTTGTATTATTTGCATAATGATAAATGACCTGCACCTGTATAGCACCTTTCAGAGTCAGAGGGCTCCAAAGCAGTTTACATCACAGTGTATCATTCATCCATTCACACACACTTTGCCCAAGGACACAACAGCAGAATTATCCATCCGGAGCTGGGATCAAACCTGCAACTTCCCAATCACTGGACAACCTGCCCAACCTCCTGAGCTACTGCTACCCATAAGATGTCCCATTTAACTGTAATTGTTTATGGTTTTCTTTACAATGAGTGGGTTCACAAACCTTCCAGAGAGGTGTGTATTATTTTTCATTCATCATTATATCACACAACAGGAAATCAGATTTTGGTTTCAACAGCAAAAAGAAAATTCCTCACAGAATAAAACTCAGTGGATCTGCTCCATGATTTGGACATTTATCTCAATTATTACTTAAAGTGAAACAACCTTCTTAGCCCTTGAAAAACAATTTAATTAGCAGCATTTTATTCATGTTTACGAATTAAACTACACCATATGCATGGAAACAAATGATTAAAGTTGCTGGTCACGGTATGATGCTGGTGAACCAATCACCTGAGAAAATATTCTTTTGTTTAACTTTAAGAAGATGTTTCTTGGCTGCCTTTAAAACACAGTTACACCAATCCAGAAATCTGTCAGGATGAATTGATTCAGTCCTCAGAGCTCAATTATTACCTGGCACACAAATCCCACTTCTGCAACTACTTTACCAGTATGAAATACCTGTTTCACAATGCAATGTCTAAATAATGTTTATTTAAAATTCCAAAGTCAAAAATAATTATTTAACTAAACCCAAAAACTAAATCCTAAAAACTAACTGTTTTTGGGACAAAGCACATTATACTGTGTCACAAGACAAAGTGTTTGGAACAGAAGTAACAATGTCACAAGAGCATTCAGAATGAAATAGATCTTGAAGAACTGTAAACCCTCAAGTTTGAAGAAATTAAATATGTGAAACATGAAATGGGAAAATGCTGAACTCTTTTATTCTTTAGATATTTTGTTTAGATGATCATACTCATTTGAAAATTATCATCCATTTGCTGTGCAATATGTTTGAGGGCAACACAGCTACTCAACTGCAGTTTTCTGGCTAAAAGCACCTGCCAACATCATCCGTCAGCTTTGAGTACTTCAGTTAGCTTGTAGCTACATCGTTTCAGAGTTTGATAGTTGTAGATCATCTGCCCCGCCCTGAGGCTTGTTAATGTATCATCTTTCCAAACACAAACATGAGAAATCTTTCCTACAAACTAACATTGTAGAATTTCTCATTTGTAGAGTGCTGGTTACAAGCACAGTAATTTCATGATGACATTTGGCAGTGGGGTGAATCTGAACTTTGAATTTTCAAATAAACTGATGGCCATAATGGAAACAGAGCCCTCCCATCAGCAAATGTCCCATTAGTGGACAGATAAAAACAATGCAGTGGGGGTACTGAGCCAGAAAAGTAAAGAATATGAAACATTACAGTTCTTGAAATGTTGAAGGTATTTTGTACTTAGATGGTAAAGGACAACGTGAAAAAAAGATGATTAAAAAGTGTGAAATGCTCTTTTTGCTGCACAGATGATGATTTAATAAAGTGCATTTCTTTGTTTTCTTTGGACTTTAATACTGTCTTTGACCTTGGCAGTAAATGTTAAAACTACAATGAAAGACTAATGCAGCATGATTTGGGTTTACTTCATCAAGGTGCTTTGAAGAGAAAAGGGTACAACCAGTACAAACCTTTTTAGTGGAAATAACATTTTCACATTTTTCCAAGATAATAAAAGCCTAAAGTAGAGGGTTAGACTAGAATGAAAACACACATCCAGTTTTAGAGTTTAGAAAGCAAAAGTTATTTGTAAAAAAAAAAAAAGTTGACTTTTGTTCTTTTTCAAAACTCCAACAGCAAAACTGCAAAACAAGCTGCACAAACTTAGTCACAGAACACACAGACGCATCACCTTCTTATAAGTGTTTAAAGCTGGCTCGGCTTACAGATTTGCTATTGTTGCTTTAATAACTGGTGGTTTTGGACTCTGAAGATGATTTGTGGCAAAACATGGGGCAGCAGTAGCTCAGGAAGGAGAGTAGGTTGCCCAGCAGTAGGAGGGTTGTGGGATCGATCCCAGCTCCTCGTAGTGAATGCTGCTGTTGTGTCCTTGGGCAAGACACTTAACCCACATTGCCTGCCAGTGGTGACAGGAGGGACCGGTGGCGCCTGTGCTCGACAGCCTCACCTCTGCTACATTGGAGCTCATCGCCACCAGGGAGTGAGTGTGTGTGTACATGGGTGGATTACTGATTGTTTTGTAAAGCACCTTGGGGGTTCAAGGACTCTACAATGTGACCAAAGGCAGCAGGCCATTTACCATTAAAGCTCAGGCAGTTTGCAAGGGATTGTTTTTATTCATAGACACAGGAAGTTTATTCTGTGTCCTAAATTTATTTGATTCCCGGCATTGTGTCATGATACAATTAGTTCCATCTACAAAAATGACAACATTCTAGTATACTCATTTCAACAACTGTCCTGACTGTAGCTTTGTTTGATGCACATGATCAACACCGGCCACTGAGGTGACCTGTGTGAAACTTTGGGCCACTGCTCTAAATGCCTAAAATAAAGAAAACCCTTTAACTACTACATACTTGATCCCACACAGGATATGAGGTTATCCTGAGGACACAAACGATTGGAAATCAGCAGACTGTTCAGCAAAGTTTGAATTATAACAAAAATAGATATAATTTATTTATTCCTGCTGTGAGGCCTCAACTTTTTAAGATGGGTATAAATAACATTGAAACCCATCAACATGAGTTTTTACTGCAGCAAAAACCAGTGTTGTGGAAAAAAGGCCACTAGGCATCACAATGAAGTTTGCAAAGCCTGTTTGACCTTCAGATGGGATAAGCATTTAGAAACATTTGGATGAGTGAACGGGTGAATGGCTGCATCAAAAGTATTTTATCAGAGAAATCCTTTGAATCACAGGATGAAATATGCTTCCTGTGCTGGAAACAAAACATGTTATTTTTTAAACAAAAGCAAAGAAACTTTCCACAGCACTTTTGAGTGGCAGTAGCAAACACTTGGAGCAGGAATCTGGCTGTAGCCCAGAGGAGCACCACCACTAGGGGGCTCTGGTTTCAAACTCAAGTGCAGCTGGGGGCAATTGATCCCTGTATAGCCCAACTTTTCTCCTGATCATTCCACAAGCAGAGAATCAAAACTGCAAAATATTTAGAAATTCACCCATTTACTAGTCTGGTAAAACACCAATAGTCACACTTCTAAATGTTAACAGGATTATCTAAGGCAAAACTATTCTCCTGACAGCATTGGTCTAATTTCTCTTTGAATAATCAGGCTTTCTGCCACACCTGTGGCAGATCCTGTCATTCATAGGGACCTATTGGTAAAGAACACTAGTCTGTTTGACTAAATGTGTCCTGAAAACTAAAACAAACCTAATGGGATTTAGCCTTGAGCTGATAACTGTGACAATAGTTGTATATATTTGGTGGAGATGGATCCCTCCTCCTGGCCAGCTTGCCTCTGCATGTAAGCCGTGACCCAAGTGGTTTACCTTGTCCCTAATTTCCTCTGTTTATTTCTCTTTTTTATTTGCATCAAAGTCTCCACATTACCCAGGACCACCGTGGTGATCAAGTGTGGATGCAGCCCTTTGCAGACAAAACCTTGTGAGGTGAGTGAGAGTGTGTGTGTGTGTGTGTGTGTGTGTGTAGCTGCACTGCGTGTGTAAATGTTAAGAAGAAAAAAAAAGAAAGCGGGATTCCTCAGTGCGAAGTGCTGACATCTGCTGCAGGCCCTTGCAGGGTTGGAATGTGATACTCTCCTTTACACAAAGGGCCTTGGCCCTTGCAGAAAGCACACGAAGACCTCTGTTTGGCTCTCTCCACAGGGGCAACACAATTATGAAATGACTGCATCTATTGCCCCATGCCTTCAAGCATTCCCTTTGATTAAAGCCACACAAACCTCCCTTCATACCTTGATACTACAGAAAGGCTGCTCTCTGTGCTGCTCGTTTCTGAACTATGTGAGTCTGGGGGTGAATTGCTGCAGCATTGCATCATGTGTCCAGCTCAATGGGTTCAACATGTCTGCGGCGCTTCTTTGATTGTTGTGTCTGTGCTGCAGCAGCATTAACCTTACAGCACGGGGATACACTGGTGGAGACTGCCAACAATGGGGTGGGAGGAACCACATGAAACACAGTTGATGAGGCACTGCAGGAGTGAGCTGGGGAGGAAAGGAAATTGGGAACAGGAAGGAGTACTGTTTCAAGCAAGGTTTTTGCTTTGATATGACAAATTGAGAAGCCCTTAAACATTTCCTTCCTCAGAAACATTTAGGTGGAAGGCAAAGCAGAAACTCAGGAATTTAGTTTAAATATTTCTTTGTTAGAATGAATTAATCAAGCTTTTAAATGATTTCCATGTTTCTTCTCTTTGGACACCTTTACTTAAAATTATTATTTGTTGTTAGACCGAACATTTCTAAAAACCACTATTGTGACTTTATTTAGTCATTCATCATATGATTCATGTATTTGTGGTTAAACAGTTCCTAGTGTCTCTCTAAGCTTCGCTTTTAATTGTCTCATTTAATTGTTTAATTTGAATTCTACAGTTTTTAATATTTAGTCTGATATTTGTTTTATTTCTACAAAATAAACTCAGAGATCCTTTTTGGTCCAACTGAAGTTCCGTTAGAAACATATAAAGTTTAAAGAGGAAGAGAACAACTGAACGTGCAGACATCTCATTAGACAGGACAGCAACTGAATAGTTAACATCAGGGGAGTTTCCTGGCTGAGAAGTTGTGCTTTATGCACAGCACCTGTTGTGCCGTCAGTTGCCAGTCTCCAAAAACCCAACCCTGTCCGTCCGCGCAGCGATATTTTACCTCCGTCTCCAAGTTATGAGTCTAGACTGCGCCAGACAACAGTACTCCGCTGCGGATGGTTTTTGGGCACAGACTGGTATCAAGTTGCGGGACTCCCTTGCCGACTCAGTGTGAGATTTCTCTTTAATGCATGCAGATCTGCTGGGAGCAGAACGCACATCGGGCGCGCGCGCTTAAGCCAAAATGTGTCTCTGTATTTCTGACCATTTCGTGCCATAAATGATACGCGTGCATAAAGGCGATTTTCCAACCAAGTCCAGCTGGATTTGAACCGCTTAAACTTTGGTCAACTCAACAAGTATCCACGTTAGAGCCAACAGGTGCGCACTTGCACTGCGCAGCAGAGGCAGTTTTGGAGGCTCAGCAGAAGCTTTGTTTCAGTTCATCACTTTAAACAGTTCTATTTTTGATTTTTGTTTTTGTGCGGACGAACTGATGCTTAAGATCATGTGGATTTTACCCAACGCTCATCTTTCCCAAGTGCGTTCAAAACAGCCCCTGTGTCCTGCGAACGACGCATGCTTGTGCTGATGCAAACCCACTCTGTGTGCAGCGCTTTGTAATCGCCAACTACCACTCATCCAAATGATCCTTCCATTAATATTCCTTCTTGCATCGCTTCTCCAACACTACGGCGCGGAGGCTGAATCGAGTCATGTCAGCAAATTCCTCCTTCCAAGCGTAAAGGAGAAAAACGGTGAGTTTTCCTGAATTCTTTGTGTCTTTCAGTAAAGTTATTAAAGTGTGAATAAGACCTGGGAACTTCTCACACAACTAAAGGCTCATTCTTACTTTGCTTAAAGCCAGTCTTATAAAAATGCGCATGTGGAGTGCGTGAATGGTTGCATTTCATTTAGTTCAAACAGCTTTTTCCCTGGATAGGAAGTCCCACATTACCTTTTTACCTTTAAAGTGTACCCGTGCTTGTGTGTTTAAGAGGGGAAACCCTCCTGAAATTCCTCGTCCCTCGGGAGAAGTTTGTGAACATGAAAAAGGCTCCATTCATTCGGCTGCAGTCGCTCGCTCCGGGCCATGCATTTACACCGACCTAAAGTTCACGAATTCAGTCAGAAATTGTTTTCCAGTGTTTTATGTTTGGCACAAGTTGATATTAAGGGCACATCTGGCTCAAGCTGGAAAGTTCTCTTGCTATAATTTTTTGCCATAATGGGTTTGATAACCAACTCCTGCTGCAGGGGTTTGGAGTGTGAGTAGTACAAAGATGTCTTTAAAATCTGGATAAGTATTGACATTTAGAGGAAAATATATCAGGAGGATCAAATGTTTACAAAAAAGCAAATTTGTCAAAAGTGGCACATTTAATTGACATTTGACTATTTCTGCACAAATAGAGATGTAAAAGTAGGCAAAGGCACCAGCTAAAAAAAGGAATTCAATTTGGATGTAAAGTATTCTTTTTTGTGTGAATGTGTATCCCCCCCCCCCCCCCCCCAAATAATTACTAATTTCTGTAGGAATAGCTGCATTTAAGCGATGTTGGTATATACGAGTTATGTTTAGTTCAGCAGCAGAGATTTGCACACTTTGAAGTAAAATATAGATTTTTGTCAATATTTTTGGTTCTCCACTACTTTGAGGGTCTGTCTGAAGAAATGAACTAAACTGTGGTTTAAAGATAATTAGTATGGTCTGTTTTTTATGATAAATTAATGAACCACATCAGACAGTAAGCTGCTTCATGGCCTATTTTTAACACGTTTTCATTTAAAATACACACATCCCTTTATTCTGCAGATGTTTCATTCCTCAAACCCCATTTATGAGATGTGTGTGAAGGCATGGAACATCAACTTTGTGATCGCAACAATAAGAGCTGGAAAAATCAGTCTTTCATTGGGATTTCCAGATGTAATCATGATGACAAAGACGAGTAATGCATGAAAGAGTAAAGATAGCAGTCACACGTGGGTTGAAGGTAAAGCAGCTCAGGCTGTCTGTGACCTTTGACTTGAGTGTCTGAGTGCTCACTCTTCTGCTTCTCTGATGCCCTGAGAAACAATTTGATATCGATCTGATTGTGAAGTGAGAACCAGAGCTGACTGGCATGTTTAGCAGTAGTTGCCTGGAGAGTTACGGTCCCCAGTCGTATTAAACTTGGCAAGTGGCTGTTGATGACTTCATAAGATATCAGATGGGATCATCTTCAGCTGACAGCCAGTGCTGTGGAGATATTTATGAGTGAGAAAATAATTTTGACAAAACCCAAGTAGAGAAACTGACCCAGACGCTGCTGTCTGATTTATCTTATTTTGTGGTCGGGAATATTTTAAGCACCTTTTCCTCTGGCACTTGGATTTACTGAATCATAAATGTAATTTTCATGCGTTTAAAAACGTGATCTCTTGGTTTATTCAGGGGGTCATCTCCAAACTGCAGTGTGCAATTTAGGAATTATGATGGGGCTGAAGATAAGTGATGCAATCTTTCATCCTGAGTGATGCAACAATGTCTGTTTGAAATAATTGAAAGACAAAATAGTTGGAAAATATTGATTTTATTTTAAAAGGTGAGTAGACATTACTTTTATCATCTTAAAATCAGTATCAACAGAAAATGCGTTTCAGGTCTGTTTATGTTACAAATCAAAGCTTTTATATAAAATATATACACCCTCTAGTTGAGCTTAATGTTCTACTTGATCAATAAGTCATATCAGGAAAACCTAGACAGACACCACTGCTGTTAAAGTACAGAAGAGCTAAATGAATGCCTTGTAAGTTGTGCTCTGGATGCAGAAAGCCCTGGTGCACCTGGTTCAGGATCTGGAAGTGATCTGGATCAGAGGAGAGCTTCAGACTGCAGAAAAAGTCTTACTTCCTGATATTTAGACAGCTCACCTCTGATTGGCTAACAACATTGCGACTCTATCACCGACTCAGTTTGCTCTGCAAAATTAATGTTTCATCTCCACAAACAGCACAAGCCTGGAGGAATTCTGCCATGTGGTGGAGTTGCTACTGCTAACGATTAGCTTCAAGTAGTCGAGAAGATCTCGACAAGGGTTGGGCAGTGTGCGTAATTTTTCCCACTGCCGATAGTCAGTTAAAAAAAGACAGGACGATTAATTTGTGCATGTGATGTCATGGCACGACTGATTTGCGAACACAGAAGAAGCCCAAAACATAGATGTTTTTATACAAGCGCAGCACATGTATTTTATTTGGTGTTTGGTGACATAAACGGCCCGTATTAAACACGGTTGAAGTGTTAAAAAGAAGCCTCATCTTTGTTTCACTGTGGTGCCACCCATCATGGTATTTTATTTAAGCAAGATGCTTTTTTTTTTCTGAACACAGACTACTGGGTTTCATTCTTTTATCTGTTTGAGTGGGAAAGGAAATGAATCTCTGCTGCATTTGGACGCATTCTGAGGACGGGCATTTGCTTGCAGCCAGAGGCCGCATGATCCATTTATCCCAGTCACTTTCATTTGTTAAATAATAAAGAATCATTTGTCAAATTTCATTTTAATTTATATTTGGTCCAAACGAGCTGATCAGAGTACCCCAGTAAAATAAACAATGCAATTAAATGATTTCACTTAAATGTGGAACATTTCACCTGCTGCGGCCCTAACGCACATTCCCTCTGCTCCACATAAACCTCAACTGGTCACCTGCAGCTCGTGCGTTATCAAATGTCTCCACAGAGCTTGATGAGGAGGTTATGAGGTTCTGGATTTTTGCCTCAGACAGACTTGTGGCTGTTTAAATATTTCTGCTGGAGGAATCCACGCTCCGCTGACACACTCGAAGCAGGTGCTGAAAAAACGAGTGCTACTTAAGACAACAGGAAACCTTTCACCAAATGAAATAACCAGAAGTCTTCCAGACTCTCTGAAAGATGGAAGGGTTTCCACTCAACACCGCGCTGCTGTGCACGATGTCGACTGCGTCACAGCCGCTCTCCGAGCCCTCCTCGAGAGCAACTGAAAGAGTGGAACACGGTGACTTAAAAACACATCTGCTCCAAGTGGTTTCAAACATGAGTCTCATGTTTCTAATATCTGTGACTTTCCCTTACGTGACCTTTCACCCGGGTTTAAGGGCATTGTCGTTTATTGGTTAGTAAACACTTGAGAGTGACGTTTGCTGCTCTTGCTGCTGGCATCTAATAACATCATGGTCATAGTGTCAAGGATACGGAAGCCAAAGGACATTTTGTGCACATCCTAGACATGCCACAGGCTACAACAAAATGGCAGAGTGTGATGCACTTGGAATGTGAACTGGCTGATTAGGACTTAATGTGAAAGCCCCGGGGAAACACTTTGTTCCTGATCAATCTGCTTTATTTCTACCTTCTTTTTTGCCCTCTTCCCTCTTATTTTTGCCAAGCCCATTCACTATCATCAACTGACATGGTGTTCTTAAGAAAAAACACGTTCAGCTTGCATGCTTTCTTTTACCAATAATCCAAGTCTACACGCGTCAGTCTACCTAAAGGATATCTTGCAATCTGCAAGCAAAGGAAAGCTGACCACAATGTTTAGAAGTGGGTTGTGTCAACTCTAATTTAGACAATAGCAGCAAAAACAGGGTCATGTTAAAAGACACCCCTACCTTATGTCGTACATGCACAGGTTTAGTAATTTACCCTAGTGAGTCTACTTATCAGCTTTTTCTACATCAGCAGTACATGCAATGAGAAAGAGACATGGACCATAACAAGTTAGAAACTTGCAGCATTCATAGTCAGAATATCTAAAGTGATACTAAAGCTTAAACAGCTGAATTATGCTCCCGATTTGAGCAAACACACTCTTATAAAGAGTTACAGTTCAGCCTGGTTTCTAGTTCATTACCTAATGGCCTGCAAAACTTGTGTTATTACAATATAATGGCTTTTCTTAATGCTATGTTTGTTGTAGTATTAGCTGCAGGCTGTGATTTGCTGGCAGAGGCGCCAGTTGTTAGCACCATATATCCAGCAGGAGATGCATCTCTGCTTCCCAATCACACAGGTCATCTCAGGGGGCGCCTCTCCACATCACCTCTCTGAGCTAAGTGGTTTCTCCTCTGTTTACCCTAGAAGGGCATGTTTTCTATCCCTGCCTAGCACTCTCATCAGCACAGCTGCAGATCTCATCACAAAAATCTTGCTGTAGAAGCTACAGATTACCTGTGATATTGCCACATATCACCCCCTGAGCACCACTAGAAAAAGGCATGCACCCCGCTGGATCTGCTAGTGATCACAGAGGCTGCTGTTTTACTGAAGATTATGAGATTAGAAAGAGGACTGGGGTCTTAAGGGCCATCGGACTATGGCTGGGGAACATATATACACACCACATATACTTGAAGGATGGAGGTGTAATGTATACTCATTAGATTATGATGTAGGTAAATAACATTTTTGCACAAGGCCTTAAAATAAACAGATGGACCTGGGTGGTCTTTTTTTTTTAGGAATAAATGACTTTTCAGCTGAAAGGGAAACTACATTTCACCACATTTCAACCACCAAAAAGCTCTTTCACAGTGCAGGAAATGTTGCTTATTTGCTTTTGCTTCCATTCTGTTTAACCAGCAACTCTTCTAACTTTACAAAAGCCGGGTGTTTTGGGTGACGTCAGCTGATGTCATTTGCTACGGAGTTGTAATCAATCAGCATGAGTTAACCAAAAGTTCTGCACAGCTACTCAGCCGAGCCATTTCAAGTACCTACCCCTGTTCAGGTATTCCGTTGGTTCCTGAAAATGGCCTGTTTGGCCTGGCTGGTGAAGTGGAGACGCGCACATGCCAGGAATTTCCAGTGAAATTACCCTAAAGTAGTGTAAACATGCTTCATGTGAAATTCTGTGCTCAAACTAATATGTTTGTTATTTATAGCCACAAAATCAAAGTGATGCATGCAAGCTGTGCATTTCTAAAGGATTACATTTGACCTATCTAACATCTTGATGAGGCTACTTTATATACCAGCATGGCTAAAGGCAGCACCTCATCAGGCTGTGACCCTTTATGACTAACTGGATATGCAAATCACTCTTGACTGTGTGTGATTCCTGGCTGGGACCTTTCTGCCAAGAGTTGGTGTGTTTATTAGGTAAGATGGGGGCAGCAGTAGCTCAGGAGGTAGAGCTGGTTGTCCAGTAATTGGAAGGTTGCTGGTTCAATCCTGGCTCCAACCAGAGAATGCTGCTGTTGTGTCCTTGGGCAAGACACTTAACCCACCTTGCCTGCTGGTGATGGTCAGAGGGACCGGTGGCGCCAGTGGTCGGCAGGCCTCGCCTCTCTGTGTGCCCCAGGGCAGCTGTGGCTACATTGTAGCTCATCACCATCAGTGTGTGAATTTGTGTGTGAATGGGTGGATTGTAAAATGGTAAATGGCTTGTATTTGATATAGCACCTTCTAGAATCTTGGGACACCCCCCCCCCCACCCCCCCCCCATGGTGTTTTACAGCACAATCAGACATTCAGCCATTCACACACACGTTCATTGATTGTGTTGTGAAGCACCGTGGGGGGTTGTAGAACCCTAAGAAGGCGCTCTACAGGCCTTTTAAAAATGTGTTCCTAAATGCTAAACTGAATCACTGAAAAGTCTTTGTCATTGTTGAAAACTGAAATCAGGGAATTCAGGCTAAATAATTCCAGTGGATCATCATGTCCCTTTAGTGTGGGGGTTGCATCTTTTGTTTCTTGTTGTCCTATATTATTTGTTATCTGTGGAATTTTATTTTCCCAGAACTCGGATGTATAACTAAAACCAACAGCATTTTTGAGTTGAAATCGTGCCTGACCTCATCATTTTGAACGTGTTTGGCAACATTTAAGGACTTCCTCTCTACCAGACCCAGATGTAATACTGGCAAACACCAGAGATATTTAGTCTTTCCATCATCACCTCACTTATCTTGTTTGACATATTTCCTTACGTTTATAGAAACAAATGCCCCCCTTTACATTCAGGCATGGATTTGTCAAATCTAATTACCCTTTGTGGTGATTTTTTTCTTTCTCTGCAAACTGTTAAATATGTCCAAACATAGTGATTTATGTATGT
The DNA here is from genome assembly GCF_043380555.1 of Nothobranchius furzeri. NCBI lineage: Eukaryota > Metazoa > Chordata > Actinopteri > Cyprinodontiformes > Nothobranchiidae > Nothobranchius > Nothobranchius furzeri. Next base: position 76,290,688 of record NC_091741.1, read on the forward strand.
TAGACACTCTTCTGCCAACTGCTGCAAATTTAGCTAGCTGGCATTCAGATTTCTGAAATGTTATTTTTAAGTGGTTTCCTCTATAGTGCTTAACTTCATGATGTAATTAGAAAATATGGTGTGGGCCTTAAAGTAGTGAAACAAAAGTAGCTTGGCTTGGAATCTTCATTCATTCTTTAACACAGCTCAGACATTCTTCTGTGTGCATTTCATAGGAAGGCTTGTTAGAAAACTCTACTTTGATGCTTGAATGAATAAATTCAGCCCTTTGTAGTTAATCATTGTGTTGGGCAGCTCTGTAGCACCCTGTATGCTTGGCTGTATTAAAGTCGTCAAAGAAAACAAATTACTTCAACATTCAATGAACTCAGTAGAAGCAAAGGAGGGCAACAGCTTGACCGAGAATCATAGCTGTTTGATAAAACACATAAAGAGACTTATTTCATTTCTTATTCGCTCAGCTATAATATTTTATTATACTGTAAAATAAGAGTTTGGCCTCAATTCAGACCAATGAATGCAGGTAGGACTGTGTGTACACCACACCCTCCAGATTTGACTTTTATCTGTTCCTTTCTGCACTACTTCAACATGAAGTGGTTTATTTTGGCTGGCATTGCATGCCACTGCCTTCCCGGTGGTTTTTGTTTTAGGCAAGCAGCATTCTGGTTGTCCCAAATCAGGAGCTCTGGAAGGATCCAGGTCAGAGGCTTGATCTGTGCTGTAAAACAAAAAGAGAGAAAGTCAAGTCTGTTTGGGAGTTGATGCATTGACGATCAATAGTCTTCACTAATAAAGTTGTAAATATAGCCATAATAACACATTGGCAGCAACACACAATGAACAAAACAATGAAGTTTTTGATTTAGCAAATCCACCCTAGAGACTGCATTATGATAAGAATTTGTGATTTCAAAATTCAATAAAGCTTGTCATTGTTTAATGCCTGACAGCATCTCAGCTCTGATGGAAAAGTCTGATTTTTTTTTAATTAAAGTGTATTTTCCTTGACAATAGGGGGCAGTAGATACCTAAATCATTGGAAGCAAGCAGCATTTTTGTGTTTAAGTAAGACCTTACCAACGGATGTCCATTAGGGTCAAAATCCCTTGGAGCACAACCTCCAGCAAAATAACAAGAACATCAGATTCCCTTTCATCACTTGCAATGAGTGAAGAGGTATGTATAACAACAATGTTTATTATTGCTGAAAGTTTTGTAACTATTACAAATCAGCAAATGTATTTTGTCTGCACAGGCTTCCGTAGAAGGAAACATGGCATCCAATATGGCGTCTCGCAGAGACTTAGGCCCACTCCCATGTATTTTACACCCGATTTTTATGGTTATGTTCCAAAGCCGCCAATATTTTTCAACAACTGGGTATCTTTTAACTAATTTACAACAACATTTCAGTGGATATTCCCAGAGATTAATTGTATAAACTATACATTGTCACTTTAAATGTCATGGAAATAAACAGTTTAAAGTTTAAACTTTCTCCCTCTAGTTTTAGCTAAATATTCTGAGCTATGCCTGCCAAACTGGCAGACGTGAGAATTTCTCATGCAGGACATTTTTGAACCACGTAGGACAATGTCCTTGTAGAGATGTGTATCTACGTGTCTAACAGTGGGTTTTATAGTGACCTCTGACATTTTTACTGTGACAATCTGTTGAAATAATTTAATAAAAGAAAAATCTGCGTGATTTTCTGCAAAATGCAAACAATTTTCTAGCCTGAGGTTCAGACAGTCACTTTGCTCAGAAAAATACAGAAGTTAGTGAAGAGAGTGAAAGTGAAACGTTGAGGTGGGGCCTTATCTCAGCTGACACCTTTTATAGGACTGCATTCAATGAAATTCATAAACTCAATGTCATTTATCTCTCAGCAATCCGTTTTGTCACTGGTGCCCCTTTCACTACTCATCATTGTGATCTGTACTCACTCGTTAACTGGCCATCACTCCATTCCTGCAGGTTGTTAGATTGGTATCAGTTCATATATAAAACAGTCATCGGTAGAACCTCGTCATATCTTCACTCATTACTCAACACTTCCAACAAGCAGCACAATTTACGTTGCAGTAACTTCATTTCTATGATTACTCCCAAAGCTCGCACCTCCTTTGGCTGCCCCTCATTTCAGTTTGCTGCTTCCAACGACTGAAATGAGCTGCAAAAAGCACTAAAGCTCACTACCTATATTCCTTTATCTTCCTTCAATAATTCGTGGTGATCAATAGTTTCTGATCAATGTGCTTCTGAGTACTTAAAGGATGTTTGAAGTATGTTTTGATTGCTTGTACATATTATAGTATATGAGAACAGTTTGTTGTCTTTATGTCTTGTTTCATTTCTTTTTTATCTTGTATATTTTTATGCTATCTGTTTTCTTTGGTGTAAAGCTAACTATGTGTCTGTTACTGCTGCCTCTTGGTCAGATTATCGTCGTAAATGAGAATGAGTTCTCAATCGACTCATCTGGTTAAATAAAAATAAATAAAACAAAAGGTGGTTTACACTACAGTAAACAACAGTTAAACATTTTGTGCCAATAATATTATCATGATGGACTTGTTTCTTTAGCAAACTTAACTTTAAGTAACTTATACGTTTCTTTGGAAAACAGCTCCTTATGTCTTCAACCTTTTTTTAGCCTCCATTCTCTCTTGCTTTTGGCGCTATGTGTCACTTACGCCACATTTCAAACACAAGAGTCTTGATTTCGAACATTTTCCTTCTAGCTTTGGCGCTGCTAACCAGCATAGTTTGTCACGTGAGAATCTCGTGACAACTTGCGCAGCCAATCACACCAGCCACATGCGTTACTGAGGTAGAACTCGAGGAGAGTATATCATTTAACCCTTTTTGCACCTCTAGGGTAACGAGACAGTCGACAAGCTTGTTTTTTTTTAGCGGAGGCGGTCAAATTATTGGTGGGGACTATTTAGTCATCACTGGATGTTGATAGGGGCATGTCACTTCCATCCATCCCAAATCTACGCCCATGGACTACCCTAATAAACCACCTTTAAGAGCAAACTGTCATTCTTTCTGGTGTTTTAGTCCTGCACTAATGCTTTATTAATAATAGATTATCTTAAAGTGGTACTTCATTGAAAAAAAAACATTTTAAATTAATATTTCTGATTATAATCAGTCACTCTGAGTTTTTCATGCAGGCCGAACATGAAAACAGTCTCTTACACATAGCTCCTGCAAAAGCTGAGGGAAAATAGATGAGAAGTTGAAAAGCCAGACAGATCTACATCACACTGTCACTCAACATTCATGGACTCACCCATCTTGACTCACGACGAAGAAGGCTGTTGTTGGTTTAGCGTCCAGGAAACAGCAGAGAACGCCTTGGCCTGTAGAAGTTAACTGTTAGCATTAGCAATTCCAAAACATGGCAGAACTCCTTCAGGCAACATTAACCTTGCACAGCAAACAAAGTCAGTGGTAGAGTCACGTTGCTGTTAGCCAATCAGAGGCCAGATGTCCAAATATCAAGAAATAAGATTTGTCACGAGTTGGTTTAGGAGGAAGTTTAGGACCCAAGATGCAGATACCAGATGAATGAGGCTGGAGGTGGAAGATGAAATAAAAATCCTTTATTTAGGAGTAATCCAAGAAGGCAGGGGACCAAAAACCAAAAATCCAAATGACAAAAACTAGAGATGCAAAAACACTAGAGAACTTGAGACACTAGAAGCTAGAGAGCAGACAAGACGAGACGAGACTGACACGAACAATCTTCGTCTTCGTCTTCCTCCGCTTATCCGGGTCCGGGTCGCGGGGGCAGCATCCCAATTAGGGAGCTCCAGGCCGTCCTCTCCCCGGCCTTGTCCACCAGCTCCTCCGGCAGGACCCCAAGGGGTTCCCTGACAAGATTGGAGATGTAACCTCTCCAACGTGTCCTGGGTCGACCCGGGGGCCTTCTGCCGGCAGGACATGCCCGAAACACCTCCCCGGGGAGGCGTCCAGGAGGCATCCTGACCAGATGCCCAAACCACCTCAACTGGCTCCTTTCGATCCGGAGGAGCAGCGGTTCTACTCCGAGTCCCTCCCGAATGACACGAACAATGAACCGACAAAACACTTAAGACACAGACAGGGTTATATACACTGGGGAGGATAAGAGGGAGATGAGCTGCAGGTCTGTGGGGAGAGAAATCAGGTGAAGTCAATTACTAATCAGGGAAAGGGCAGTGAGTTGAAGAGGAAGAAAAGTAACATGACCTAAGATTAAAGACAAAACCTAAAAACAAGAAGAGCAAAATAACTAACTAATAATCTGAGGAAGGAGGACTAACGAACCGGGGGGGGGGAGAAACACACTAAAAAAGACTAATAGATGAACAGCTGACACTAAACATGTCGGTATGTCCACTTGACACATTTAATGTTATGAAGAAGAAATGCTTCCCTTTGCCAGTCCACTCCTAAATCTTTGGTTTTATTTATTACCTGCATGTTTAATTATTAAGTATTATTATTATTATTATTATTGTTACTATTATCATATATATATATATATATATATATATATATATATATATATATATATATATATATATATTAGCTTTGGAGTCAGTATGTTTTAGCGCCTCTTTGAGTAAAAAACTCCTACAACAACTTAATAAAGGAAGGTTTTAGCGTCAGACAGTGTTGGGAGTAACGTGGTACAAAAGTAATTAACTACTGTAATGCATTGCTTTTTGCTGTAATGTGGTAATGTAAGGCATTACAGGGAAAGAAAATGGTAATATTTACTCGGTACAGTTGTCAGTAACGCGGTAATTACAACACATTTTTAAACCCAGAATCAAGATGTGGGTTTCCTAAAAATTCTAATTGCGGGAAGCCTGAAAAAAGATCCAGTGTCTACATATATGACGTCATTTATGGACTCAGATTTGCAGCATTCTATGAGCAGAGAGGACGCAGCGGTAATGGCTCAAATACTCCAGCTGCGTCCTGCGCGCGGCCGCTGTTATATTCACAAAATCTCTCCACCAAAACAAAGTAATTCGTTTGCGATTGTTTATATCCGCCCATATTCTGTGGTACTTCATGTACTTTTCAGCTGAGTTCATAATCTGTGCGCCGGTGATTTCAACTCATTGCTGCTGGAGCGCAGCGCGAAGCTTTTTTATTTTTTTTATTTTATTTTTTTTTTTGCGTTCGGCAGATCCCTTTGGCTATTTAGTTAGAAAGTAGGAAATCTAGGAAACAGTTTTTCTGGAAGACGGAGAGAACATGCAGCATGCAGGAAGGTTAGAGAGAGAAAGGGCAGGAAGTTATTCACATAAAATCAAGAAAACAAAACAAAGTGCTTGAAAAGAAAAAAGTAGGTAGATTTATCCCCAATACACATTTTTACCAGTGAAAAGCAATAATATATCAGCATTTAATATTTATACATGTGATAGAATCAGATCACCCCAGAAGTCAGTCCCACATCCAGGGCCGTATCAAGGCATTTGGGGACCAAGGCAAATATAGGCTTGGAGCCCCCACCACCTCACTCCCTGCTCAGTTAATATAAGATGGCAGCGTGCTGAGAGTACAGATTGTTGTTGCTTTTATTTAATAAACAATCATTTTAAAGCACTGTTATTATATCTGACTGTTTTTAACAGCAACCCTAGCTCAGACACCACATCACTTTCCACATTTATGTCATGAGCTCACTGAGCATCACATTACCAGATTTATATTGAAGTTGTTTTGGTGAAAGTTACTTCAAGTAATGCAAAAGAAGTGTAATGCCTTACATTTTAAAATCAGTAATATTGTAATTAATTACTTTAAAATGAGGGTAACAAGTAATAAATAATGCATTACAGTTTTGAAGTAACTTGCCCAACACTGGCATCAGATGGGTGCCAAAACGTGCACGGGTCCACATCGCGCGTGGGAACGGGACTCGCGCGTGGAAGTTAGAAACTCTCGAGTGACAATATACATGGCGAGAGGTCATTTGTACACTGAGAGGGAGCAAACTGTGTCTGTGAGCGCACAAGGATGTGCACAAGTGACAAACTTGCGTGCCTTTCTGCGTGCGTGGCAGCCTTTCTGCGCGCATGTTTTCCTCTGCCGTGTGTTCGTTGGCCAACGCACGCACGCAAGTTTGTCACTTGTGCACATCCTTGTGCGCTCACAGACACCGTTTGCTCCCTCTCAGTGTACAAATGACCTCTCGCCATGTATATTTTCACTTGAGAGGTTCTAACTTCCACGCGCGAGTCCCATTCGCATACGCAATGTGAACCCGTACACGCGGTCTTGGCACCCATCTGACGCCTTAGAGGGTGTAAAAACATAGCATAGCATTGAATTTAAATAGCTGGAACATAATAGTAACAAAAAATAATCATATTAATGAACATCTGGTCATATTTCTTAATGTTGCCTCCCTGCTTTACACTCATCTTTAAGGGGTTGGATTGGGGGGTTAAACCACCAAATAGCTTCTGAGCGCAGCCACAGCTGCAGCTCACCGCTCCCCATGGGGATGGGCAAAAGATGAAGATAACTTTCACCAGTGTGTGATAATGACTAATGGGACTTTAACTTTTAATTAAAGACAGAAAATTATCAGCATTTTCATATATTTCTTTCTTATCCTGTTAAGTCACAATGGGAAGTGTGTTTTCCCTTGAAACCATTCACAAATGCTAAGAATTTACAAAAATGGTATTTTCACAAAGTTCTGCAGAGAGAAATTGATTGTTTTGATGACCTTTAAATGCCAGCAAGAATGATTGTCTTTCTTGTTGCAGTAGATCTTCTGAAACAGTAGCCTCCATTGATGAAACATTTCATCCGGTTTAAGGCTATGAAGCTTTGCCAGCATGGCACTGTCTTTGCACAGAGCTTAGCTGTTCTCTAAGCACTGATTTCCTGATGTTAGCCATAAATCCATGAATAGCAGACTAAAATCTTGGCAGTGACCTTAGTTGATCTGGGGTTCTGTCTTAGATAGGCAGGTCTGCAAGACTTTGCAGAAGTCATCACCTCCAACAGGGATGTTTTACTTGGTTCAGTGGGTTTCACAGACTACTGCGTTTGATCGATGGGGAGAAGTGCCAGAAACGTAAATGTTGCATTCTGTTAATGAAACTTGGCTTCACATACCAGTAACAACACATTTTTTATTTAAATTATTGAAAAAGCATTCAAGAAACAAATTAGCAACTTGCATTTGATGTATGAACAGCAAGCAGATTCTCCTAAAGCAACCATGTGCTCTAAGCTAATTTGTCACTGACTGCTACGTGTTGTTGATAAAGCGATGTTTGGTGTTCTGCATTCTAGACATTCATCTCTCATGAATCATCCCAAATCGTTTCTGAATCCGATTCTGTAACATTATTTACAGTTTTGTAAGGAAAAAAAGAAAAAAGAAAAGTTGGGGACAAAGAACATGTTTTGGTAAATTTCCTTTTTTTCCTACTAACTAGTTCTATCCTAGTGAACAACCTGTATGTTTGGTGGCAACATCATTGTATAAGCTTTGTTTTTGTACATAAAATAATAGAAGATTTAATGTCAACCTTTAATTTCATGGTGGATGCCTGAAAATTAGTATGTTCATTTCAGATGTACAAAGCTGTTTAACTGAACCATGATACCTACTAGTTGCAGGCCAAACATGTGGCAGGTTCTTTATGCATAAACGCCCGGTTCATACAGCAAGAGTTAGGGAAGTTAGGTTATCACATTTAAAATCATTCAGGCAGTAAGAAACACAAATGTAACAACAAAACTGCTAAACTCTTTCCAAAACATATGTGAAAGAACAGAATTGAAAAAGCGATGCAATGTATTTTGGCCGAGGGGTATTGCTGTAGTATGATGACATCAAAAATCGGCATGATAATCCAACAGTTTGTGCCGAGCTTTAGACATCTAGAAATGGCTAATGTGACTCACTGAGGTTCAACAGAGCAACAGAAAGGGGATGTGAGTAACTTTGGACACAGCATGGAAGATGGTGCCATAAATGCTGCACTGAGCCGCTCAGAAACTGCTGATGTACACTACCATTTCTAGGTTTCAGAGAAAATGTTCTGAAAAAGACAAACAGTGAGCCTCAGTTGTGTGGAAAAAAATGTTCTGTTGATGTCAGGTCAGAGGAACTGGGCAGACTGAATTGAGGTGATTCAAAGACAATTGTAGCTCAAACAAACAGTTGTTAAAACCCAAGATCTTGCATCTCTGTAGTACAACATGTTGAGCAGAGATGGACAACAGCAGCAGAAGACCACTCCTGGCAGCTTACAGTAAACGGAGGCTACAATAAAAACAGCATAACTGAAACTGTGTCACACCCTGTCCTGTCTTCTCTTAGGTTTTAGTCTGTGTCTCCGTTAATTGCTCCCACCTGCCTCTTGTTTCCCAATCACCATAGCTCCCGCTCCTCGTGTATTTAAACCCCTTCTGTTCTGTGTTCCATGTTGTGTCATTGTTTCAGTGTCCAGCGTGTGTATTTAATAAACCTATGTTAAACTGACCTACCTGTTCGTCTTCTTCCTCCCCGCGATTGGATCCCACCTCCGCTCCACTCACCAGGCACGCTCGTGACAAACTGGACTAGAAACAAAAAATTAAATAAATAAATTAAATAAAAATAATAACTATTCCTGGTCTGATGAATCTTTGAGCAGCATCTCAATACGGTCAGAATTTGGTGTCAGCAACATTTAAACATGGACCCATCCTGCTTGGATCAACATACAGATTTGCTGCTGGTGGTGGAATGATTTAGAGGATGTTTTCTTCGGCCAATACTGTACCACCTGAGCCTGGTTTAAACACCACCTACCTACCTGAATTTTGTTACTGACCATGTCCATCCCTTTTATGACTACAGTGGATCCATCTTCTGATGGTTACTTCCCACAGGAAAAGGCACCATGTCACAGAACTGAAACCATCTAAAATTGGTTTCTTGAACATGGCAATGGACAAGTCTCGGGTCCTCTACCAGAGGCCTGGGAGCTTGAGCCTTCTGCGCAGTATCTTAGCTGTTGTACATACATACATATATATATATATATAGGGGCGACGGTGGCACAGGAGTTAAGTGCTCGCCCCGTAATCGGAAGGTCGCAGGTTCGAGCCCCGCTCAGTCTGTCGCTGTCGTTGTGTCCTTTGGCAAGACACTTAACCCACGTTGCCTGTTGGTGGTGGTCAGAGGGACTGGTGGCGCCAGTGCTCGGCAGCCTCGCCTCTGTCGGTGTGCCCCAGGGCAGATGTGGCTACATTGTAGTTCATCCCCACCAGTGTGTGAATGTGTGTGTGAATGGGTGAATGACTGATTGTGTTGTAAAGCGCCTTGAGGGGTTCCAGGACTCTAGAAGGCTCTATGTCAAATACAGGCCATTTACCATTTATATATGTTTTTAAATATGTGTTTTCCTAAGATCATGTACACATTGAATCAGCATTTCTTCATGACAACAGCCTAAGATTTACATACCCAAGGACAGTCAGCTGTTTTGTTTCACAGTGACTCCCATCCTTTTCATTATCGTACAAAAGATCCATCATGTGTAAAACTGAGCCAGTAGGTTCATCTGATGCAGCAGAGACATTTCATGGTTATCAAGCTTCATCATTAAGCAGGCTAACTTTAGAAAGCAGCAGGGAAAGTTAGTGATGTGTGTACAGCCTCATAATGTACAAAAGACACACACAAGAGAACAATGGAATGAGTTTAAATATATCTCTAGAGAAGAAAAATAAAACAAACTGGTCCTTGGATTTAGCCTCAAAAAACAGGTACACAGATTAAACCATTTGACAGATTATGCAGTTGTTGCAATGTAATGTTAGTGTTTGCATGTTCAATTGTTGACATATTTATTACTGCTTGCTTGGCCAAATGTTGTTTTGTACTTCTGCAATTGTGTTTCTGTTCAGTTTATGAGTGATTGCTGATGGGTATACTGTACATACATTATTAGCAGTCCAACAGAGAATCAACACTACGTGCTGCCTAGGCTTCATACATTTTTAGCTGCATTGTATTTACCCAGCCTCCACCAATCATGATAAAGTCTTCATTAGCTACTGAACAGTGGAATATTCTCTACTGCTAATTGGGATTTTCATATGCTATGTTTATGGAAGCATCACAGCTTTTTTAAACTGTAAATTTGTGCTCAGTCATCATTTGCACAAAACATACAAAATGATGAGTTATTCATCTTCCCATGGTTTATAACAATGTCTTTATGTCATGGGTATGCTAGGGATTTAAGCAGGTAACATAAACTTGTGACCAGACGTTAGAATGGGGCAGTACAAGTGTGTAAATTATAGTTTATAATTCAAACATTCAATAGGTACCATATGTAATTTTTATAATTTTTTCATGTCAAAAACAAGTGGGAAGAAGCATATTTAATCCCATCCCAAACTCTAAATTGCCTTTAATTCATAGCTTTTAGAGAATAATATTCAACATTATTTACATAAATATATTTAAATGTTTACAGAAGGAGTCAAAATATATTATATCTTGTCAGGAAAAGCCAGTATACTCTGAATAAATATATTATTCATTCTTTATACTTGAAGAGGTCTTTCACTCATATTAATGGTCACTACAGTAGACAGGTACTCCAAATTGTTATTTATTTTTGCTATTAAGCACAGCTGTTGAAGACTTTATTGCATTTGAGCCCCTCCGTTTGGACTTCAGTAAGTCAAGCCAACATATTTCATGTTCAGAATGCATGCTGTCCACTGGGGTGGACATGTAATAAATTATTTGTAAATTAAATGTTACATAAAATATGTAAATATGAAATTTGTTTCATTCACACCTAAAGATGAATGAAAAGAAATGTTTAAAAAATCATGGTTGAAGATTTCATAATTCATGCGTCAAAGGGTTAAAAAAGTTTGCTTTAGTCTCTTGTAGGATTCAATGCTTTGTAAGAGAAAAAAAAAAAAGCTCTGGTGAACCTGTATCAGGAACTGTCTGCACTTGAAATAGCCAATTTTAAGAAGGTCAGTCTAGCCAATCAGAGGCAAGAAAGGCAGGATCTTCCTTGGATATCCTTTTATTCCAAATCACGCCTCATGGAAGCTACTCTCTGGTTTGAAACCTGTCTCCTCTGGCCAGCATAGGATATGTGGCTTAGGCAACTTCTGTCAAGTAGCAGACTTGGTAGCTTAAATCACGGAGATACAGCTCTGGATAGTGGATGGAAAAACAATCAATGATGAACAAGAGTCCTGCAAGACCTGCAGAAGGAGAGAAAAAAAAGGGACACAGAGCAATACAACAGGAGCAAGCTATCACTGCGTCAACCTGATGAGAAAATACAAAATCATTGTTTTACTGAACAGTCACAATAATAAATCACAGTGCATTAAGTGCCAACCACAGCCAACATGTGTTGAACATGCCCAAGACCTTACTTAATGAGAACACCATGTGAGCACCTGCATGCGTACCCGTGCTTGTATATATGAGGTTTCTCTATAGGAGCGTCCAATAGTGAGTGTGAGGGGCCACAGGTCTGCCCCCCAAAGATGCAAAGGAGATGGAAGGAGCTCCAAGTCTCAGAGATTCAGGAGCTGCCCAGAGCGCAGGGACCTCAGCGAGACAGCGACAAGAAAAGCCCCAGCCCCCTTGAGAGGCACAGAGGATTGCCCCGGGGGGCCACAACCAGCAGCGGGCAGAGCGGTGTTAATTTTGACAGGAAATTTTAATTTTATTTTAGTCTTAGTCTTTTGGCTAAAAATTAATTTTAGTCTTAGTCCAATTTTAGTCATTGGATTTATTTTATTTTAGTCCCATTTTAGTCGACGAAAATAAGCAATTTTAGTAAACAAAATGCATATATTTTTTCTAATGAAGTAATTTCCTACTTTTATATAGAGCACAGAAAAACTAGTGTAATTTAATACACAGGGTCCAAACTCTTAACCACCACTGATCAGATATAGCACACACAGCTAAGAACATAGAATATTTGAATAAAAAAACCACTTCACATGTTTAACACTTACGTGTTTAATAAAAAACAAAAAGCACACTGGAAATTACAAAGGTGCTCTTTTTAGCAATTGCACAACAAGAATTTACAAGAACAGCAAATTTAAACATGTTAACCCTGAGTCTGTAGATATTCACTTGTTACAACACAGGCTCAACCAAACAGTGTGAATATTTATTTGCTGCGATTCATTTTGAGAAAAGCACTTTGTGCTATTGTGACCTTTGCTCGGTTGTGTTTCCCTCTAGTGAGGTCACCTGTGATACTGAACACTCTGTCTGCAAAAGATTGAGAAGCTGGCATTGCCAATATATCTAATGCTAATGGTTTCAGGCTGTGATAAAATGTGTCACATTTTCCAAGCCAAAACTCCATTCCTGTTTCACAAGTGATGGACTGTGAGAGCTCTTATACTGGCTTATCTGCTGTCTAACACTGCACTTGGAAGATTTTGGTTTAGGCTTTGTTCCGAATTTGGAGAGAAACCTAAAGACTGGTTGTCTGGAGGAGGAGGAGGCAGATGATGAAGAAGAGGCGGCGGCGGGTGGTGCCGGCCGGTTCAGGTCCATTCAGTTCCTCCAGATCAGAGTGGTTCTCCTGTGTCTGAGAGCACCGAACAACATACCCTTCTGCCTGCTTGAGCAGCTCCTGAATGTTATCAGCCACATTGAGGAGGGTCTGACACACAGTAGGATTGAGAAAGCAAGCAGCTGCTACAAGTGGGGAAAACTTGTCATCTGAGGGATCAAGTACCCAGGCAAAACGCTGGTTCACATTCCCTTCCATTTTACGTGCTAGAGCAGCAACATCTCGACTTGTGTTTTGTTCCACATCTGCCAGATGGCTGAGTAAATCAAAGAGAGCAGGGAGTATTAATGACATCGCCATTGTGTCACTCTGAAGAGTTAGTGTGTGTTCAGCAAAAGGCTGCAAAAGTTCTTGCATTGACTTCAGCTTCTGCCACTCACTTGAGAGCAAACAGTCCCATCCCATCTTGTTTGCTACTTCACAAACAGATTCTTTAACTTTGAGGAGACGTGCAACCATTTCATAAGTACTTGACCAGCATGTGGGGCAGTCATTCACAACAGTTAGGCTGCACTCATCCAAAATCGTCTGTGTTGCGACTGATGACTTGCGAAAAAGTTTCACGATTGATCGGACTTTGTTCAAGACTCTTTTGATGCTTTCCTCCTTGTTTATCATGTGGACAACAAGCTGCAGCGTATGGACGACACATGGCATCCTGTACATGCCTAGGTCCTGACACTGCAGGTTTTCTGTCACCTTGGAATCACTTTCACTTAGGATGGATGCATCTGGATCATCGGAGCTGGAATCTTCATCTTCTGGAGCACTATGTTTGAATGCTGCCACCATATTGCTACCATTGTCTGTTATTACGGTGAGAACTTTCTCATTTAGGATCCCCCATTCTTGCACTTTTCCACACAAGCCTTAATGGACTGGGCGGTGTGCGGATGGTCAAGTTGTTCAAGAGCTAGCAGTAAGTGTTCTGGTTTTTGTTGTTCAACACAGAAAAAGCAGCAACTTATGCCCAGGAATGATGCTGTCAGTCCCTTTTTAGTCCACAGATCAGTCCCAATACATACTTTTCTGGCACTAGACAGTCTTTTCTTAAATGTAGCTTTTTTGTTTTCTTAGTGTTTTTCAATTAGATTACTTATCTTGGTTTTCTTTCGCACAGTAAACTTCTTATCCAAACTTTCCATCATCAGAATAAAATCCTCATCTTCTACTGTTGTGACCGGCAATCCTGTACATCCAATCCATGTAGCGATAGCCTCTTCTTTAATTTGTTGTTCTTTGGCATCACTCTTGTTCTTTGTATTACTTGTAAATGCGTCCTCAATGTTCTGGTTGGACATTTTTGCCTTTTTGGTAGCTGGTTGGCCACCATCAGCAATGGTTTTCTGCAACTGCAAAAAAATAAAAATACACAATTAAAACATTGACTTTCTAACAATGATTTACCTGTTGCTTTTTGAGATTTCATACATTATATATATATATATATATATATATATATATATATATATATATATATATATATATATATATATATATATATATATATATATATATATATATATATATATATATATATATATACATACACACACACACATAAACATCTGTGTGGGCTCGGGACTCGGATCATATCAGTGCAAACCAGACATTGTGAAAATTATAAACAGCCAACAGCATGCTTCACTTTACTGGTCTAGTCCTGGTTATGAGCACACGTGCAGCGAGCGGCTGCGACCCAAAAAGTACCAGAACCGCTCACGGTGCATGCGCAATCATGCATCAGCACTGCTCACCCGCTATTTCCCTAATATCACACGTTATAGTCATGAAAATACGGTACTTCCAAATTTTTATCCCAACATGACAGTGTTGATACAGTTTTATTTGCCTGTATATTACTTTTCGGGTCGTCACGTGTACAACATTTAAGTGGATTTACCTCGGAGAAAATGGCGAAGTGGCCATTCTGTAGATGCCTCTTCAGATTTGTTGTGTTCTTTCCTCGGAACGACAGTCCACACTCTCGGCATGTAGTTTTGGTAGCAATGTTATCATAAGAAAAATGACTCCACACATCTTCTCTTCTTTTTCGCCCAGCAGTTAACATTTTCCTCTACTCCTTCTTCTTATGCCGTCGATATATTCAGTGAGCTATGTTTAGCACACCGCGCATACCTGCCCCTTTATACTATTCAGGGTCTGTCTTCTCTCACGTCGTCCCGCACGTTCACGACACGCCACGCCCCTTGTCTTCTACTACGTTCGCATCTCACAACAACACAATAGTCGCACCGCACCATAGAGCGCCATGTAGAAGAGCGTCATCGTAGATTGTCGTCTAGTCTTTCATTCGTTGACTAAAAGTTTCAATCAATTTAATTATCGTCTTCGTCTTTTTCCAAGCTTTTATTTTGAATTTTTGTTTCATTTTCGTCTGTAAATATATTTTCGTGACGAAAAAAAAGACGAAAATATTTTGTCAACAAAATTAACACTGGGGCAGAGTCCCGGGAGATATCAGCGGCAAGCCCACAGGCCCACCCGCAGCCTCCCACCCCCAAGCTGGCCGAGCCCGGAACCCAGCGACTCAGGACCCAGGGGTGACCAGCCCCACTGGGGACCCAACAGAGCCCAGGGACCCAGATCCCATCAGGCAACCACTGGGATTAATCAAGCAGATGCTAAAAATCTTAAACCCCCTGACCCGGGAGATGCAAACATTCAGGCAGACCAAGGCACCACCCCACACCAAGTTTGACAGGGGGAGGGGAAGCGAAGATGTATAGCAGCAAAAGAAGTCCCAGGAGAGGGGAGGAGTCAAAGGCCCCACCTGACATATACAGTCATACACAGACACACACACTCCCTCTCTCATGCTCACACATACACATACAACCTAAGACTCACAAAAATGCACACCAGACACCCACTCATACTCCCCATACACACTCTATTCACTCTGGTCCCGGTACTGCTGCACAAAGGGTACAGCAGTCACCGGTTCCCAGAGTTGGACCCTTTCTGCTGATGAGCAGGCTCCTCCGCCCAACGCCGAGCAAAGCGACTCACCAACCAGACCCCAGATAGATGGCCAGATCCCCCTCCTAGCCTCCAGCCCCGGGAAGCCAAGCGACAACAGAGGTGTGCTAAGACCCCTAGTCACCCTCCGCCTGCTCCAATACAGTGTTGGTGCGTGTTGATGAGGTTTATTCGTGGCTGTGGTGAGCTGGCAGTGCAGGCATCGCCTGGCCTACGCCAGCTGATGCAACCACACCACCCCTCTTCCCCCCACAGCGCTCTGAGTCTAAGTGCTGTTTAAAATTGGAAGTGGCGGATACTGTCGTCAGCCTGACAAAGTTTGCAGCTGCAACAAAATGTTGCAAGTAAATAAAACCTTTCTGTGTTTTAAAAAGAACTGAAAGATGGAATTAGAAGTCTATCAAATTAAGTAATCTATATGAGTTTGTGGATGACTGTGTACCCTTAATGAAACCAGTTTGGTCAGGTTGTATTATAAAAGGGGTTACCTTCTCTAATCTTTTTGCCAGCGCTTTACAAATTATTTTGAGATCTAAATTAATAAGAGAAATTGGGCAATAGCTGATAGGAAATACCAGGTCTTTGCCTGGTTTTGTCATGTTCTGGGGCAAATGTCTAACCCAAGACATGCAGAATCAGGAGACGGGCACCAATTTGAAGGAAAAAATAAATATTTATTTAACGAATAACTAAGGGCGCACTGGAAGTCCAGCGGGTGAGGAAAACGGGAAGCTGCGTCTAGAGGGGAGAGCAAACAGAGGTGATTACTGGGAGTTGTAGTCCAATGAGGGAAACTGAAGGAGGGACTTACGGGGTCGAGGAGACCTGAAGAGCTGGGAGGGGATGAGCCGGGGTAATAGTCCAGGAAATGAATAGCGAGCAATCCAAGAAGGTGTGATGGGATGTTTCCGAGAGGATGGTGTGGGGGTTGAGAGGGAGCGGGGTACGTCGGAGAGCAGGTCAGTCCGGACGGGTGGATGGTGAACCTGGAAGCAGAGCCAGCGTGAGGTCCTATGGAGTTTGGTGGAAATCCTGAGGTGAAGCCAAACCTGAGGTGCGCGATCCAAAATAAACACCCAGCGGTTAGTCGAGGTCAAAAACAATACACAAGAGAGCACAAAAACTAGAGACAAGTTTCGAGGGCAAGAGACTACCAGTCAGTAGTAATCATCCGGCGTCGAGTAGCGTTCACCATCCTCCTTATGAAGTAGACCCGCTGATTAGCCGAAAAGGTGCAGCTGCCGCTCCCTCTCCTGCAACCAAACACTCAGAGATGGTAAAATGTGAGAAGAGTACTCACCCCGGCTCATGACAGGTTTTAATAAAAGACTATAATATTGGCTGAATTCATTTTTGGCTGTAATCTGCCGCACTCTTCGATCTCCCTCACCATTCTGAAGAATGTTGAAGCCAGAACAATCCAGAATTCTTTGTAGAACTCTGCTGCACCCTTTTTAACTGATCAAAAATGTTAATCTCTTCTCTTTGGAGCCAGCTCCATGTACGTTCCATGAGACAAACCTTAGTGCACCCATAAATGTGTGTGTGAGTAGCTAGAATATGACGCCTTCATGTGTATGAGATAAGTAATTAAATGCATACATTAATCTGACAGTAAATAATAGAGTAAATAATAAGGGTGTCGTTATAATCATTGTCATTTGCAATATTAATAATAAATAATGGTAGCAATATTATAATTAATTATCATATTTTAACAATATTAATATAAAGATACTAATGCTGATAAGGCTACTTATCGTGTGACTGTGCGTATGGATTGTGTGTGTGTGTGTGTGTGTGTGTGTGTGTGTGTGTGTGTGTGTGTGTGTGTGTGTGTGTGTGTGTGTGTGTGCGCGCACGCACACGTTGTGTGCTGCAGTGTGGAAAGGGAATAAAAAAGCTAACTGTGCCATGCAGATGTAAAAATCCAGAAGCAGATAAAACAGGGAAAGAAAGGAATTATAAAGGTTAAGAAAAGGAGAAAAGAAGAAAGAAAAGAAAAAATGTTGTGTGTGTGAGGTGGTGATGGAACAGGTGAACATATTTAAACACGGATCTAGCAGCTATAAATGCTGACATGTTCAAACCCAGTTAGTGCTGTTAATAATAATAAAGTTGTACCTGATGTTTGTCTAATAAAGCCAGTCTGTTACTTCTCGTTCTTTGTAGATCTTACTGTCGACAGTTTATCTACGGAGATAACATCCCGCTTCCCATCCTGGATGAACTTCTTACGCAGCGGGAAGAGAACTTGGTGGCGATCCAGAATTTCCTTAGGAAACTGATCATTCACGCTGTAGTCTTTACCTTTAAGCTTTCTCCCGCGGCTTTTAACAAGATCTTTCTGCTTGAAGTGCTCACATTTAGCCACGGTGGGGCGAGGTCTTCTGCTGTCTGTTCTCCTGGCTCCAAGGCGATGTACCCGATGAAAGGTGATATTTCCAACAGTTTCCTCAGGTATCTTCATGTGGGTGTCTAGAAAGTTCTTGATGGTTTGTTTGCAATCCTCCGCTTCTCCTCCGGTGTGCTCTGGAAGGCCTGCGAACAGGGGCGGTTCTAGACCAAATTTTCCAGGGGGGCCACAGTGGGGCCAGTATTTTTTCATGTGGGTGCAAGAAAATAAAGGGAATATTTAGGGCAATATCAAAATTGTTTTTTGTCTCCGCCATATGGCTAATTTTGTGCTTGTGCACAATTCTGCCAAAGGAAATTCCTAGTACTGCGAAACTACTCACTTTTTTGTTCTCTTCCTTTTCATATCTATCTTTACTATATTTTGGGGATCAAATTTATCAAAAATTTTCCTTTACTTTTTTCATCTATGATCTTTTACAGCTATATTTTACTAAAATAAGATTCAAATTATTTCATAAGACAATGAACAATTAAACTATTACAGCGAATGCAGAAATGGTTTACTTGTGAAAGTAAAACTGGCATGTTTTTATGGTATTCAGATAACAATTCTGAATGCTTCACCGCAATATGAGACTTGAGTAAAAAAATAATTCTAGTTGATTATTATAGTTTGCGACTTTAATTGAAGATTACATGTACTGTATATATGAAAAATAAACATTCAAACAAATTAAATATGTGCACAATACAATTTCAGACAATTTTCAGACAATTTCAATTTTTGCCTTTCAGACTTTGCATGTACCGGTTCTACAGGGGCCCAGGCCCCTGTGGGCCCCTGTTTAAAACCGCCAATGCCTGCGAAGATCAGGTTCTCTCATGCTGCGTGCCTGGAGATCCAGAACCGTCTCCTTTAGAGCTTTGTTGTTCTGGGAGATCCGATCAAATCCTTCAGTCAAGGAGGAAACCGATTCCCGCAGAGAAGCGTTCTCAGCCACGTGTCGCTCCACCTGCTCCTGGCTAAACTCGAGATGTTCAGAGGTCCTGGAACTCCTTGTGAAGAACCTCAAGCAGGTGGAGTCGCCACTCAAATCCCAGCAGCCGTATATCTATGGATTCTAGTAAATCTAGGACATCCTTACGAGGAGTTGAGGCTTCGGGTGAGTCCTGGGGACGGCTCCTCTTGGTCCCAGGTGTTTCCGTCTCAGCTGCTGATTTCTTTGGTCCCATGACAAAAAACTCAAAAACTTCGTCAATATATGTTTGCAAACTTTCAAATTTTTCTCCACTTACCTCCAGGTTGAGTGAGTTATATTTACCAGGTTTTTTTTTTGTGTGTGTTGTCAGTGAATAAATTAGGCAAAAATGCATCTTAATTGTTTGTGAATGTTGGTTAACGAGCTGCCATCTGCTTCAAACACTGCCGTGTGTCCGGTGATCGGCCGTCAGGGCAGGCTCATTCCTCAGCAGCAGACTCAGTCCTGAGCACCCTACAATAACTTTCAATGGCTCTATAGGAGCTTCTGCACATGCCATCCAACATCTTGGATGGGTCTCCTTTTGCCCCCAGCACATTTATTTCTACTGAGGAAGTTTTTTACTCAACTAAAAGTCACATTTTATTTTAATTTTTTTTCACAAAATTGGGTGTGGAGAGTGAGGGGCCCATCGAATATGACAGCAACACTGTTATGCTCTCCAGCGCCCAATGGGGTGTCTACAACAATCTATGACTGTAGATATGTTTTGTTGGAGCGGGCGTGGGCGAAGTTTAATTGAAACAAAACATTTTATATCCAGGTGTAAATTCAGGCTGACAAAAATAATTATGTTTGATTATGTTAACTTCTGCGTAGAGGACATCGTCCCAACACGAAGGGTGAGGTGTTTCTCACATAATAAACCCTGGTTGACCCCTGAGCTGAAATCCCTGCTGAATGAAAAGAAAAAAGCTTTCATGGCTGAAGATAAAGAGAAGCAAAGACAGGTCCAGAAGGAGCTCAAATTTAAGATCAGACAGGCTAAAGACGGCTACAGGAAGAAGCTGGTTTGGAGAAACAGCTGGGACAAAACTATGCTCGTGGCAGTGTTTCCCCTAGGAATTTTTCCAGCTATGGTGGTGGTGGGAAGGGGAAGACAGACAGTTACCCAATGAGGATTTTCCTTCAGCACGATTACAGATATTTACAAGTTTTACTCGTTTCATGCTCGTATTAGTCAAAAATGCTTTGTCCGAACCGGATACTAGTCTGAAATGAGTATCCGGCTCATCCCTATAACCACCCTGCCCTGCCTCCTCCTCCATGCTGCCTGTTGGCTGTGATCACAAGCAACAACAGAGTAGTTCCCGCTTCTTTGGGAAATGGGTCAAAAAAACAAACAAAATCAATTAAACTTGGGATCTTGTAGGCGTGGCGCTGAGACTTCAGCCGTGGCGGGCCGCCATGGCTACGCCTATGTAAGGGAAACACTGCTTGGTGCATGGAGAGGCCTCAGAAACATCACATTCACAGTGGGAGGAGTGGTACCAGTGAGTCTGCTGAAGGAGACCAGAACTGGGCTAATGAGCTTAACCTGTTAACAGATCTGACTCCACTCAGCCCACAGCTGCAACAGGTACCACCAACCCTCATGTAACTGCAGCACCGGGCTCTCACTCACCTCAAGATGCAAAAAAGCACTGTGAGAATCATGTTCTTCGACTTCTCAAGGGCCTTCAACACCATTCAGCCGTGTCTACTGCAGCAGAAGATGAGGAGTGCAGGAGTGGCGAACATCTGACTGTATGGACCATCAACTACGTGACCAACAACTGTACATCTGAGGTGGTTTTGTGCAGTACTGGAGCTTCCTTCACCAGTAAGACAAAGGAAATGGTGACTGACTTCCAGAGAAACACTCCTCCTCACTCACCAGTAAACATCCAGGGAGCAGATATTAAGGTGGTGAATACCTTTTAAGTACCTGGGTGTTCACCTCATCAATAAACTGAGCTGGTCCAACAACACAGATTCTCTGGATTAAAAGGGCCAAAGCTCCACCTCCTGAGGAGGCTGAGGTCCTTCAGAGTTAATCCCCAGCTGCTAACATCCTTTTATCACTCTGTGGTTGGCTCTGTTATTCACTCTGCTGTGGTCTGTTGGGATGCAGGCAGCTCTGACCGAAACAGGACGTGACTGAACAAGCTAGTTCACAAAGCTAGCTCCGTTCTTAGCTGCCCACTGGATTCAATTGAGGAGACATGTGAAAGGAAGATGCTGTGGAAGATGACCACCATCCTAAAAAAAAAACCCTCCCACCCCCTGCATTCCACTGTGGAAGCCATGAACAGCACCTTCAGAGGCAGACTGAGACAAGCCAGATGTAAAACAGATTGCTACTGTAGGTCATTCATCCACTCTGCAGTAAGAGTGTATAACTCCTCAGTTTAAGCTGTACTGGTATTATCCTGGTACATAAAAACACCGATGCAATATTCATTATGTGTTCAATACTCTTTCACTACCAGATTTACATAGTCTGTCCTTGTCTCTTGCAGTATGCTGCATAGTTCTGGAATCCAAGTTTTTTTTTTTTCCTTTTTTATTTGGTTTTTTTTAGTGGTCAAAGGTTACAATTCTAGACTACTGTCTATGTGCATGTACATGTACTTTTGTTATTATTTTTCTTCAACTTGTTCCATTAAGTGTTGGTGCTGCTGTTACAAGTGAATTTTCCTACTGTGGGATCAATAAAGTCAATTCTATTCTATTCATAACTTGTATTTAAAATAAATGACATGTCAATATTGCCAACGGTAATTAGGGCTGGGCGAAAAATCGATCAAATGAATTAATTCAATTTTTTTTGTTGCGGGCTATTCATAAAGTAGGTAAATTGAGTTTTTTGTAGTGGCGCCTTTTTGGCCATCCGGAGGTTCCGTAGCATCAGGTTCCCCACCCATGAGCGAGCGATAACACACAAAACAACAGACCGCAAGCAACCACATGGCGACCGGTGACGGCGGTGAGAGTGGGAAGTTTGTTCTAGTCTTGGGCAGTATACCAGTTTATACCAAAAACTGGTGTTTATTTTTGTTATGATATTAATTTTTCACATACCGCTATACCAGTGAATGGCCTAGACAACGTACAGAATGTTCGTAGTAGGAAAGTGTTTCAATGGGGACTCATTTCACTGCTACACACAAACACCAGAGCGTGGTGAAACCAAGACAACATCGAAACTTTTAACGCAGAAGAACTTATTCCAAAAAGAGGAGCCACATCTGTTGTTTGGAGGTTGTTCGGGTTTAAACGTTCGGACGTGGAGCAAACAACTATTATATGCAAATGCTGTCGAGCAACGGTGGTAGCCGGCGGGGGTAATACCAGCAACTTGCTTTATCACCTCAGCCGAAAACACGTCTGGGAATACCAAGAATGTCTCAAGCTTCGATCTGCACCCTCCACCTCCAAGGCTAAAACGGCTAGTAGCAGTCAGATGTCCATTAAAGACGCGTTTGCTAAAGGTGCTGTTTATTGAAAAAAACCAAGCGGTGGGTTGAGATAACCAACGCAATAATGTTGGATTTTATATCAGAAAGATGGTTAACTGCACATTATATCAATAAAAACAGTTGATTTTGACTGCAATATTTTATCTTTGTAATTGTTTTTTCTTAACTGCTTTCTTTTGACAAGGATACTTTGTTTTATCTTATACCTCAAAGGTTTAAAATAGCATGATATTATAGACTCACATAATGGTCGAGATGAATCGTAAGCTTGGAACTTTGGCCGAGATTCATTCTTTGGCACAAAAGATGGATGCCATCAAGGAGAGAGTGGACAAATCAGCACGGATTGGGATAGATTAATGTCCATTATTGGGATTTTGAGAGGTTGAGGACCAACAAACTGTAAGACAGAGAGGACATTATCTCTGTCTGGCCCCAAAACAGTTTCTAATCGGAATCTGGCGCCCTTGAGTCTGCAAGGCTCCAATGAAAACTCCCCCCTCAGAAGATATGTGGAATGTGCCGTCGCTATGGCAACTCAACACTGTCTCCTTTCCCAGCCTGGGCGGGACTGCGGGAAGGATGCTGAAACATTCCAGGGTCACTGCAACCCTCCAACCCTCAATGCTCCTCCCCCTATCCACACTGAGGTGACATGCGCTGCTTATCGTGGCTGCAGGAACTGAAGTGGGGATAGTCCCAACCCACCACCCCACCTAGTGGACACTTATGTTGTGTTGTCTGAAGTCTGTTGCATATCTGTCTGAGGTGTTTTTTTTGCAGAGCAAAGCAGCCCTCCCAGTGGAGGGTAACTCTGAAGTGCATTTTTTTCCCCCTCCACCTGAACAAATCCTCATGTAACCCTCTTATCTCTATTAAGGTAGCGCGACTCAGGGTTGCGAATGACCACAGTCACCAATTCTTGTCATGTGTCTTGTCCATGTATGTCTGATCTCTGAATTGTGTGTACTGAAACTCTAATTTCCCTCTGGGATTAATTAAAGCATCTTTGATTGATTGGTTGGTTGGTTGGTTGGTTGGTTGATATGAAGCCTTTAAATACCGCAAATATTCGCCAGAACAATTTCTTTTTTTATATTCAGCAAACACCATTTTAAACACTTTGGCCAGTTAGCAAATATTGTTTCTATATAAATGACAGAACTTTGGTCGCAACACTGATCTTTGTGGTGCACCGCATGTGCCATTTACTAAGAACAAGAGACATAAAAACAACAAATAGAATGATAACGGTCTCAATAATAAAACAGAAATACCAAGAGTCTCAAAACAGGTGCTCCCAAAACATTGACAATAAAAAAGTAATAATTTGCATATGAGGATGACTAAACAACACATTTAAAGCCCTTAGTGCTGAGGGTAACGATTGTCCAAAAAAAAAACCTGGTACTAAAGTAAATTAGGTTAAATGTTGAATTTATGGCTGAAATCATGGTCACTTGTTCCTTCTGCCATTTAAGCATGAGCCCATGAGAGTACAGAGAAAGGAACTGTGATATTGGCACAAGGCTCATGAAAATGTGGACTCACGGCCATTTCACGAAGACATTATTCAGACACTTTCTGACAAAATTGCAAGTATTCAAATGAGTTTTAAAGTTGGAATTATGTCTGCACAACACAGCAGCAAAACTGTGGTGTTCCTGACATTGTAAGACATTTTGGAAACAGTCAGTTTGTTTTGAACTGTTGCAGCTGAGTATGCTAGCTTAAATCTTGAATATTGTTCTCTGTAAAGTTTGCATTTTGTTAGTTCCCCTTACATGAAATGTCCATTTATTTTTCCTCTCCATGTGTCATTAGTGTAGTGAGGGAAAAAAATGAAACTAATGAATGGAAACACGAATTATACCAGCTCTGATGCATTTAGAGAATAAAATAATAAAACACACCTGTCAGAGTAATCATTGGTACTGCGCTGTCGTATACTGGCTGGATTATACCAGCTCTGATGCATTTAGAGAATAAAATAATAAAACACACCTGTCAGAGTAATCATTGGTACTGCGCTGTCGTATACTGGCTGGATTATATCACCTAGCACATGGTGAGATGTGATATATTACTCGATGCCAGTGGCATACATAGACTGTAATTCTATCACACACACTATTTTGAGAATGTATGGCTTTTCCCAAAGCACAAATAGGTGTTCAGTGCATGCTGGCTATGCTCTGCCATAGAATGCTTACACTCTGGTGTCCCTGAGGGGGTAGGGTTGGGGGTGTATCCATTTCTACAGACCCGCTGGAATGAAAATGCACATCAGCTCTGACTGTAATCGCTTGTCAACTGTGTGTGAAGGCAAGGGAGCTATGTAGCTGTCTGCAGATGGATCAGAAACTGCAACAATCTTCATTTGATTAATAAGGAGTATTATTCTCTTCTGCTTTGGATCCTTTGCTAGAAATAGTTCTACCTCAGATAAATCACCTTTGATGTTCTGCAGTTGCTTATCACAAGAAGCTCTCAGATGAAATACACACTAAAAAGAAATCGGTAACCATATTTCTCACTTTGGGGTTTTGGGCAGTATTTGCATCTCACACTGTTAGCAAACCACAATATATACATATACTGTAAGTGCTGTGTATAATCTGCATTTATGTGTAGTTTAAAGATGTTCTGTCACTTTTACCACTACCAAAATGTCTTGTTGTATTTTCTGTTCTATTTTGGACACAGCAATCTTTACCATAGACTTATGCTATGACTGGCGCATGCATACTGGATCCCTCTCCAGTACAAAGAATAGGAGAGCCTTTGGGCAAAGACGTTTGCGATCGAAACATACACAGAAGCCAGGCCGGGGAGAGTCTCAATTCAGATCAGGAAGTTCAACCGGAACCGGAAGGGTCTCAACCCCCAATTTGGGAACTCCTTGTTTAGATGAGCCACGTCTTGTTAAGTACATGTGCAGTTTGCATCTATTGTTGAATATTAGGCATGCTTTTGAAGCAACATTGTTGCTGGAAGTGCTCGTGGACCTGGTACCAGTCAGGTTTAGGTGAGTGCTTCTGGTCGGTAACAAGATGGTGCCTGTGCTTGGCTCAGTTGCAGTCACCGGCCACTTTTTCAAACTTTTCTCCACTAACCTCTTTTCCACCTTGCTCCTGTCTGCGATCCTCTTCAGTAGTGTCCCTTTTACCATCTCCTATGATCGCCAGACTCTTTTGTCCTTCCGTTCGTTCACGATCGCCCAAGATGCACCAAGGACGTACCTTCCTGTTTGTTTACCGGAGTGATGCACTGGCTCGGAGCCAAACGATGATTCCAATCATGGCGCCTCCAGCGATGTTCATCCGGTCCCGGGAAAACATCGGAGGACAAGAGGTAAACGAGCAGGAATCCAGGTGAGAATAAGACTTCTCTTAAAGTGTGGTTTATCTAGTAATCATCGGCATGATCTTCTAGTCCTTCATTTGGCGACTTGAGCGCCACTTCCGCATTCCCGCCAGGCCGCATTGCCGTGTGGTTTCTCTGTCCCTTGTGGTTCTCCCTGGCAGAGGCCGATGCCCCTCTGGGGATGGACTCCCTCGCCAATGCCTGGCCGTTGGTTCGGCTGTACGCTTTCCCACCTTCTCCGTTGATCTTACCAACCCTCCATCGGGTGAGGGAGTCGTCACACGAGGTCCTTCTGGTGGCGCCAGACTGGCCCATGAGGCTCTGGTTTCCATTGCTTCTCAGTCTGCTGAACGGGGAGCCGTGGCGGTTGCCGGCGAGACGGGACCTCCTGTCTCAGATGGAGGGGAGGATTTGGCATCTGTCCCCAGATCATCTTCAGCTCACGGTGTGGCCATTGAAGGGGGCAGGCAGCCCCCAGTCGGCTTAGAGCCCTCCATCCAGCAGGTGCTGGATAGTGCCAGGGCTCCGTCTACAAGGGCCATGTACGCTCGCTGTTGGCAGCGGTTCTCTATCTGGTGTTCCGGCAGGGACGTGGACCCTGGTTCTTGTTCCCTGCATGAGGTTCTGCAGTACCTCCGGCACCTGTTTGACAAGGGACGGGCCGCCTGGCGGTTATTTCGGCCAACCACCTCTTGGTCGATGGCAGGAGCATTGGGGCTCACTGTTTGGTGACCCAGTTTCTGCGAGGCGTGAGAAGGTTGCGTCCTGCCTTGTGCAGGCCGGCACCTACTTGGGACCTTCCCCTGGTCCTGCAGGCTCTGTGTGGGTCACCCTTTGAGCCGATGACTACCGCCCCATTGGCAGTGGTGTCCGTGAAAACCGCCTTTCTCTTGGCAGTGACGTCAGCTAAACAGGTCAGTGAGCTGCACGCACTGGACATCAGCCCTGCCTGCCTGCGGTGGAGGGCAGATGGGTCGGGGGTGACGCTGTGGCCCAACGTTGCCTTTCTTCCCAAAGTTCTGCCCTCTGGCTATGTGAATGCCGCAATCAAGCTGGGGGCATATTTCCCTCCCCCATTTCTTTCGGAGGTACAACGGCGGGCAAGTTTTTTAAGGTCTGTTTATCCTCATTCCTCTGTGGTTTCTCCTCCTGTTCTCTCCATAAGTGGTTTTTATAAACACTGTGGATCTAACCCTGCTAATTTACGTCCACAAACTCCAGCTGTTTCTGTAGTTTCTGATTCCTCCACCTCACTCAGCATGGCTCTATTAAATACCCGCTCTGTTAACAATAAATCCTTCCTGCTCAATTATTTAATTATCTCTAAAAACCTGGATTGTCTTGTTTCTGACTGAAGTTTGGCAGCAAACATCTGATTATTCTGGTCTGATTGAACTCTGCCCGAGTGGTTATTCTTTTCTTAGCCAGCCCCGGGGTTCTGGTCGAGGTGGAGGCCTAGCTGTTGTTTTCAGAGACCATCATCCATGTAGCTCTACAACCTCTGGTCACTTTGCTTCCTTTGATCTGCAGCTGATTAAAGTTGGGCGTAAGGGCCCATTCTACTGTGCTACTGTGCTGTGGTTTATCGTCCACCTGGTGCAAACAGTTCTTTCCTTCAGGAGTTTAGTGACTTTCTATCCTCCACTGTGAAGCTGTCCAGACTGGTGATTGTGGGTGACTTTAACATCCTCGTTGATGATCCCTCTGATCACTTTGCCAGGAATTTCTCCAGCCTTATGGACTCCTTTAGTTTTACCCAGCATGTTTCTGGCCTCACACACACCAGGGGGCACACTCTGGACCTTGTTTTTCCCCTAAGTCTAAATGCTGACAGTGTTTGTCCTGAGGATGTTTATATTTCAGATCACCATTGCATTTTCTGTAACTTGTCAGTTTCTGCATCCCCACCTTCTGCTTGCCGTATGGTTAGTTCTCGTTTTCTTAATGAGAGCACAGCTAGCAATTTTCTGCTGCTTTTGATCCATCCTGTTCTTCTGATAACGACCCAGATTCCTTAACTTCTCAGTTTAACGAGCACTGCCTCTCCATTCTGGACAACATCTGTCCTGTCAGAACCAGATCAGTTCCTGCAGTGAACCCTACTCCCTGGTTTAATGACAGCCTTCGCAGCCTAAAGCACCAATGCAGAAAAATTGAGCGCTTGTGGAAGAAAACCCATCTCCACGTCAATCTGCTGCACCTAAAGGATCTTCTGACATCCTTTAACTCTGCAGTCAGAGACGCTAGGGTTTCCTATTTCTCCAACCTGGTGTCCCAGAGCAAAGGGAACCCCAAGGCGCTGTTTAACACCATCAGCAGTATCGTCTCTCCTTCCTCTCCTACAGCCTCCATCCACTCGGTTGCAGATTGTGAGAACTTTCTGTCT
The DNA here is from genome assembly GCF_043380555.1 of Nothobranchius furzeri. Lineage (NCBI taxonomy): Eukaryota > Metazoa > Chordata > Actinopteri > Cyprinodontiformes > Nothobranchiidae > Nothobranchius > Nothobranchius furzeri. The sequence goes on from NC_091741.1 coordinate 76,318,916, forward strand.
TTCTTTGCAGACAAAGTCAATAAGGTTAGATCTAGCATCTCTCCTTCAGCCTTATTGCTGCCTCTCCCGACTCCAACCATGCCCATCATCCTAGATAGCTTTGCTCCTGTTTCTTTGCCTGAGTTAACCAAACTAGTTAACTCTATGAAGACCTCTGCATGCCCCCTCGACATCTTACCCTCGTCTTTGTTTAAAAGTGCTTTTCAGTCCAATCAGTCCCAGCGTGCTCTCTATAATTAATGCTTCTTTGGTTTCTGGTCAGGTCCCTGCTTACTTTAAAGCCGGGCGTACACTGTGCGACTTTTTCACTTTTTTGAGCCGATTTTCCAGTCGTGCGAGAATCCACGACATCGGGGCGAGTTTTGCGCCGAGCGGTCGTGTAGTGTACAGGGGGTTACGAGAGGCGATTAATACCACGTGACCAGCTGCCGATCAGCAGTCGTGAGGTCGCACGGACTTCTGGCGTGTGTTATATTTCGCTCGTCCCTCGTGAGGGTATCGCACTCTTGAAGCGGCGCTGCCAGCAGCTGCGAGCAGCTACGATCCAAAATGTATCAGAACCGCTCACGGCGCATGCGCGCGCAATTCTGCATCAACGCCGGTCGCTCGCTATTTCCCTAATAACACACGCTGTTCGTTTTTGTTTCTACACGTTTTTTTACTCACAAAGATTGTCAAGAAAGCGTGTTTGTCATGTTCATGTCAAATTAAACTGATCACAAAACACAGATTTACTCTCTTTATTTCGTTTTCCTCATCCAACCCCCATAAATCCCTGTGTCCTCCTGCAGCACTCCCGAAGGACAACAGGCAAGACAAGACAAAAAAGTCTGACGTGTTGAGTAAAACTGCTATTTTTAGCACATTTTTAGGGCCGACGTGTTGCTACCAGACGTACAGTGTGAGCAGTCAGGTCGCATGCGAGAACTGGGTCGTACAGTGTAAGCACATGACTCGTGAGATCTGCTCTGCGAGGAAGTAGTACAGTTTGAGCTGAAGCTGAACGCTGCGAGTGAAAAAGTCACACAGTGTACGCCCGGCTTAAGAATGCTGTAATCCACCCGCTTCTTAAAAAAATGAGTCTTGACCCCTCTCTCCATAGCAGCTTCAGACCCATCTCTAAACTTCCGTTCATCTCCAAGATCTTGGAAAAGGTTGTGGCTAAACAACTCACAGTTGCTCTTGATGAACATAACATCTATGATAGCTTCCAGTCAGGTTTTCGTAGAGTTCATTCTACTGAAATAGCTCTTCTTAGAGTCTCTAATGACCTTCTGACTCACAGTGATGCAGGGGAATGTTCTGTTCTGGTCCTGTTGGACCTGACTGCAGCCTTTGACACTGTTGACCCTCACCTGCTACTGGAGAGGCTGAGAGACTGGGTAGGCCTATCAGGAACTGCTCTGGAGTGGTTCTCCTCTTACCTTTCTGAGCGCTCCTTTTCTGTGGCCGTCTCCAAGTTTAGGTCCTCCACCACCTCCCTTACCCATGGCATCCCACAAGGTTCTGTGCTGGGGCCTCTGCTTTTCCTCCTCTGTTTGCTCCCTCTTCAGCACATCCTGAGCTCCTTCAAAGGAATCTCCTACCATATTTATGCAGATGACATCCAACTGTACATCTCCTTTAAGCCCCATGAGATGTCTAAGCTGCAGCTGTTACACACCTGCTTAGACTCTATCAAACCCTGGATGGCTGGGAGCTTTCTTAAGCTGAATGGAGATAAGACTGAGATCCTCATCTGTGCCCCAGACAAGCTGGTTCCCAAAGTCAGAGACTCTCTTGGTCAGCTTGCTTCTCACATCAAACCTCGTCTCGTCTCGTCTCGTCTTCCTCCGCTTATCCGGGTCCGGGTCGCGGGGGCAGCATCCCAACTAGGGAGCTCCAGGCCGTCCTCTCCCCGGCCTTGTCCACCAGCTCCTCCGGCAGGACCCCAAGGCGTTCCCGGACCAGATTGGAGATGTAACTTCTCCAACGTGTCCTGGGTCGACCCGGGGGCCTTCTGCCGGCAGGACATGCCCGAAACACCTCCCCAGGGAGGCGTCCAGGAGGCATCCTGACCAGATGCCCAAACCACCTCAACTGGCTCCTTTCGATCCGGAGGAGCAGCGGTTCTACTCCGAGTCCCTCCCGAATGTCCGAGCTCCTCACCCTATCTCTAAGGCTGAGCCCGGCCACCCTACGGAGGAAACTCATTTCGGCCGCTTGTATCCGCGATCTCGTTCTTTCGGTCATTACCCAAAGCTCATGACCATAGGTGAGGATTGGGACGTAGATCGACCGGTAAATCGAGAGCCTGGCTTTCTGGCTCAGCTCCCTCTTCCCCACGACAGATCGGGTCAGCGTCCGCATCACTGCAGACGCCGAACCAATCCGCCTGTCGATCTCCCGATCCCTCCTACCCTCACTCGTGAACAAGACCCCGAGATACTTAAACTCCTCCACTTGAGGTAGGACCTCTCCCCCGACCCGGAGGTGGCAAGCCACCCTTTTCTGGTCGAGAACCATGGTCTCAGATTTGGAGGTGCTGATCCTCATCCCAGCCGCTTCACATTCGGCCGCGAACCTACCCAGCAAGAGCTGAAGGTCAGAGCTGGATGAAGCTAGGAGGACCACATCATCCGCAAATAGCAGAGACGAGATTCTCCTGCCACCAAACTCGACACAATCCACACCACGGCTGCGTCTAGAAATTCTGTCCATAAAAGTGATGAACAGAACCGGTGACAAAGGGCAGCCCTGGCGGAGTCCAACCCTCACTGGGAACAGGTCCGACTTACTACCGGCTATGCGGACCAAACTCACGCTCCTCTGGTAAAGGGACTGAATGGCCCTTAACAGAAAGCCACCCACCCCATACTCCTGGAGCGTCCCCCACAGGGTGCCCCTGGGGACACGGTCATAAGCCTTCTCCAAATCCACAAAGCACATGTGGATTGGTTGGGCAAACTCCCATGCCCCCTCCATCACCCTTGCAAGGGTATAGAGCTGGTCCACAGTTCCACGGCCAGGACGAAAACCACATTGCTCCTCCTCTATCTGAGATTCAACTATCGATCGGACCCTCCTCTCCAGTACCTTGGAGTAGACCTTTCCAGGGAGGCTGAGGAGTGTGATCCCCCTATAGTTGGAACACACCCTCAGGTCACCCTTCTTAAAGATGGGGACCACCACCCCGGTCTGCCACTCCCTAGGAACTGCCCCCGATGACCACGCAATGTTGTAGAGACGTGTCAACCATGACAGCCCTACAACATCCATAGCCTTAAGATACCCAGGACAAACCTCATCCGCCCCCGGGGCTCCGCCGCTGTGTAGTTGTTTGACTACCTCAGCAACTTCTGCCCCCGAGATCGGACAGTCCATCCCCAGGCCTCCCAGCTCTGGTTCCTCCTCGGAATGCGCATTGGTGGGATTGAGGAGCTCCTCAAAGTATTCCTTCCACCGTCCGACTATAGCCTCAGTTGACGTCAGCAGCTCCCCATCCCCACTGTAAACAGTGTGAGCGAGTTGCTGCCTTCCTCTCCTGAGGCGCCGGACAGTTTGCCAGAACCTCTTTGGAGCCGATCGATAGTCTTTCTCCATGGCCTCACCAAACTCCTCCCACGCCCGAGATTTTGCCTCGGCAACTGCCACTGCTGCACCCCGCTTGGCTATCCGGTACCTGTCTGCTGCCTCCGGAGACCCACAGACCAGCCACGCCCTGTAGGCCTCCTTCTTCAGCCTGACGGCTCCCCGAACCTCTGGTGTCCACCAGCGGGTACGGGGGTTGCCACCACGACTGGCACCGGCCACCTTACGACCACAGCTAGCAACAGCCGCCTCGACAATCGCAGAGTGGAACAAGGCCCACTCGGACTCAATGTCCCCCACTGCTCTCGGGACGTGGTCAAAGCTCTGCCGGAGGTGGGAGTTGAAGACCGTCTTGACAGGTTCTTCTGCCAGGCGTTCCCAGCAGACCCTCACTATGCGTTTGGGTCTGCCAGGTCTACGCGGCATGTTCCCTTGCCATCTGATCCAACTCACCACCAGGTGGTGATCAGTTGACAGCTCCGCCCCTCTCTTCACTCGGGTGTCCAAAACATACGGTCGCAGGTCAGATGATACGACTACAAAATCTATCATCGACCTGTGACCTAGGCTGCCCTGGTACCAAGTGTACCGGTGGGCATCCTTATGTTCGAACATGGTGTTCGTTATGGCCAAACTGCGGCTTGCACAGAAGTCCAATAACAAAACACCGCTCGAGTTCTGATCAGGTGGGCCGTTCCTCCCAATCACACCCCTCCAGGTCAAGCTGTCATTGCCCACGTGAGCATTGAAGTCCCCCAGCAGGACAATGGAGTCCCCTGATGGAGCACTATCTAGCACTCGTCCCAGGGACTCCAAAAAGGGTGGGTACTCTGAACTGATATTTGGCCCATAAGCACAAACAACAGTCAGGACCCGTTCCCCGACCCGAAGGCGCAAGGAAGCTACCCTCTTGTCCCCCGGGGTAAACCCCAACACACAGGCAGAGAGTCTCGGGGCTAACAAAAAGCCAACCCCAGCCCTCCGCCTCTCACCCGGAGCAACTCCAGCAAAGTAGAGTGTCCAACCCCTCTCCAGGTCTCGGGTTCCAGAGCCAATGCAATGTGTCGAGGTGAGTCCGACTATATCTAGCCGGTACCGCTCAACCTCTGCCACAAGCTCCGGCTCCTTCCCCGCCAGCGAGGTGACGTTCCATGTCCCAAAAACTAGTTTCCTTGTCCGGGGATTGGACCGCCAAGGCTCCCGCCTTGGTCTGCCACCCGATTCACATTGCACCGGACCCTTCATGTTCCTCCTGCGGGTGGTGGGTCCACAGTTGGACGAGCCCATGTATCCGGTTCGGGCTGGGCCCGGCCGGGCCCCATGGGCGAAAGCCCGGCCACCAGGCGCTCGCTCACGGGCCCCAACCCCAGGCCTGGCTCCAGGGTGGGACCCCGGTAACCCTCCGGGCCGGGTACTCCGACTCTTCGTTTTCACCACCATGAAAGATCCTTCGAACCGTTCTTTGTCTCACCCTTCACCTAAGACCAATTTGTCATGGGAGACCCTACCAGGGGCACTAAGTGCCCCAGACAACATAGCTCCTAGGATCATTAGGGCACTCAAACTCCTCCACCACGATAAGGTGACGGTTCCTTGTCTGAGCAAAACCTCTCTGAAGCGTCTACAGGTGGTTCAGAATGCCTGTGCTCGGCTTCTGACCAAGTCCTCCAAACACACCCACATCACCCCGCTACTCATCCAGCTTCATTGGCTGCCAGTCAACTTAAGGTTTCATTTCAAGATCCTGGTTCTGGTCTATAGGGCCTTACATAGACAAGCACCATCTTACATTAGTGATCTTCTTAATCCCTACACCCCCAGCAGGTCCCTGAGGTCCAGTGATCAAAGCCTACTGGTTGTGCAGCGCACCAGGCTAAAGATAAAAGGTGACAGATCATTTGCTGCTGTGGCCCCCAGACTCTGGAACTCTCTCCCCCTGAGCCTGAGATCAGTGGACTCAGTGGTCTCCTTCGAAAAGCAGCTGAAGACTCACTTGTTCAAGCTAGCTTTTATATGACCTTCTTCACCACTCTCTCTTTATTCTGCTCTCCCCACCTATTCCACCTTCCTCAGGATCCACTGATTTCCCTCTTTCCTATTCACTCTCTCTCTTTCTTAACATTTTGTTTTTTAATCACAATTGTCTATTTTTTGCTCATTTTAAATATATTTTTAACCATTTTCTAAATTATTTTTTATATTTTTACATTTTTTTGTTTTTGTGAAGCGCCTCATGATTTTTATCTTGAGAGACACTGTAGAAATTTTCTTCTTCTTTTCTTCAAGTTGTGTGACGCAAAAGAATGGTAATTTTGCATCCCCTTTTGGTGATATGTAGTTTGCACATCTGAAAGCTGACTTGCAAAAAAGTGCGTTCCCCCCCCCCCCCCCCCCCATGAGCTCATCAGGCTCATTTAGTCAAATTTAAGCTTTTTTAAAGTTACTTGATATTTTCAAACAATGTACCCCAGCTTCAAACTGGGAAATCTTGTACTGTTTTTTTTTCATTTGTTATTTCTTAACTAGTTAATAATAGAAAAACTAAAAAATAACACAGACACGTGTGGTAATCACATGTTTATTACAGAATATATAGTTATAATGAAGGAAAATAACATTCTGTAAAAAGGTGGCTCATTACAGTTCTTTTTCAGTAATATAACTAATGATCTGATGTGTTACATCACTCCATTACCTAAATACAGCATGTTCATGTTACATTTCAACCTCACACAATATGGCCAAGATATTAAAGTTCATACGTAGGTCTAAACCCTCATCTGTTGTTCGATGAGAGACTCATACGACTCACTTAAAGCCATTGCCCTTGCCTGGAGACAGTTGTAAGCAAAACTTCAGGTTTACTTTTTTTTTTTCCTAATCCTCAAATTACTACTCACGTGAGCTCTGAAGACCCAGGCACATACTTCTTTGGTTTAACAAAGCCAGCCCCTTGGCGAGTTGTATTGAAGATGTTTGGGCAATAATGGTTCATTTCGAAAGCTATGGACTGGTTTCTAGTGTTTGACCAGGAGTGTGTGCATCCATTTGTTTTTTTTTTTTTTCAGCAACATTCACTGCAGTAGTGAACAATGAGTTTGTTTTTGCCAAAGCAAAAAGAGGATTTAACAGGAAAATAAGGACTGAGCATAATTTAATTGGCCTGCATTGAAGATCGGGACCCATCTGCACCAGACAGCTGCACCCAAAGGTTAAGAAGGCCCGGTCGGGTGGTAGTAATTAGAGATCCAGGGCTATGTGGTCAAAGAAATCAATTTGTCTCTGGAGGCTCAGAAAAAAACCGATAACATTTAAGTCATTTTTCACTTGTGCCTCATTTTTATTTTTGGGATATACTTCCTTTTTGTGCTTTGCTTCAAATCTGCATGTGTAACTCCAGACCTACTAAAAAGCTATTAAGGGCTCACACATTTAATGCATTTTTATTGAACAAGAATTGTATTTGGGTTTAGTTGAGTTACAGTTCATAGGATTTTTAAATATTTATAGGACCTTTAGGTTTTTACACATTTAGACCCTACAAATGTGGCTATTAAAATAATGAGCCAAAAGAGGAAAATGTTTGAATGAACACTAAATCAGTTTTGTAAAGATGTATTTGTTGACTGAAATCATTTGGTTGAAAATATTTTCTCAAACTATTCCATCTTCTCTCATTTCTGCTTTTCCTACTGTTTCTGTCTCAAAGCCAGGGAACCACAAACTGGTTTGTGATCAGCTCTTCTCAGTTATGTTCATTGGAAAACCTGGATCTTTGATCTGTCCTAATTGCAGTTTTTGAGTCTGGTACAACAAGCTGTGCTCCAATCTGGCTCACCACAGATCAAACTGTAATTTTCTCCAAATATCCAGCTGTCCAGCTTACAGATGTGACTACAAAGCAGCCTGGAGCTGCCGTTCACAGCTGTGCAGAGAGCTTTTAAAAAGACGAGGTTCATCTGTCAGCACATGGTTTCTGGCCAGAAGGGGGGCTGTAGCAGTATCTGAAACGTTTCACAGAATGATTTTTTTCTTTTTCTTCTTCTCTGTTCTTGGTCTCTATTGTCATGATAGACTTATTTTATCCTGATTATTAATGGAATACTTTTCATTTCTTCATTTAGGTACTTTTGGGGGCATTCCAAGCCTCGCAATACTGTTACAGGCAATACTGACACCACTGTGTGATTTGTAATACATGTAATGCATATACTTTTATCTAATTTGTAATTATAAATGCATTTGAACCTGCCTTTAAGCATTATTCATTTTGAAAGTACAGCTTTGAATGTCATCATTGTTGTGTTTAGTAGAAATAAACAGATTTTGGAGCTAATACTGTGTCTGAAGGCAGACTTAAAGGCTCAGACGAAGAATTTCCAAGGGTCAACACAGTGCACACATGCAGTTAAAATAGTGTCACTCAATCATGCGTTTCCCAGATGCCAAGCACAACTGTGGGCACTAATTAGAGAGTAGGAAGAATCAGAGGGGCGGGGAGGCGTTGTAATATGAGGAAGGGTGCTGGGTGATGATGAGTTTTACTCACTGTGTTGGATGGCCCTAAAGCCTGGGGGGGGTGGGGGGGGGGGTCTGGACGGACTTCAGTTTAGTTTTGATGTGTCTGCTTCTCACACTGCACTTACACACTTCTCTGCATTTGCTGTCATTACCAGCCTGCAGCTGTGGCTTTAGGATATCTTATCACAGTTAGTTATCACTTCTCAGATAACTGTTTACAAATTGCGTTAGGGATATGTTTCAAAGTCGTTGTGGAAGTTAAATCCATCGCAGGCGTGAAGGCTTCCTGTTATTTTGACTTCGCTGTTAGTAAACAACATTTATTTTTGTGCCTTGGATTTCCTGTGATCCTATAAACTTGAAATTTAATTTCCTCTCATATCTAGAATGTGTCTCTTGTTCTAGAAAAATGACAGCTGCATGTGGTAGTTTGACCAAATCAAATGTCAGTTCAGGTTTTGGTCTATAAATACAAGCAAAGGAATACCATTTTGCATGATTGATTCATACGTTCTCACCTACTGAACCTTGTCTTGCACAATTGTAATTGCATGACTTTGCAGAGATATCCGGAGGTTGGCCCATGTGATGTGATCAGCAGATGTTTTGATTTGCCTTTGTAGCAGGTGTTCACAGATGACTCTCCTCCTCTTTTGGTGACCTTTCTGTGCAGCAGCCCTGCTGGAAATGATTTTGTCTGTCAGACTGTTACAGGACAGATCATGAACCCCTCCTACTTCACAGGACTCCTGAGGAGTTACTGTTGTGGCCTCTCGTAAAGAAGAACAACCTGAGAATGGGGATTACATGCACGGATTTATAAAGTATCATATTTGTTTCACACAGCAAAAACACGGTTATTCATAACGTTTTTCACCTTTGACCCTTCTTTACTTAAAATTCTTTCATGGGTCATAATTAATCATTTCAGGATGACAGAACTTCAGTTTTTGTAGCTTTAGAATATGAAACGAAGAGACTGCTCTGAACATTCAAACTATGAGTGTAATGTTTTTCCAATTGGACATAATTCTCTCTAATTTCTTTATCACACATTTTTCCTCAGTTTGTAATACACTATTCTCTGCTAAGTACAACTAATTTTGTTGTTGTTTAAGATTTTTCCTGGTTAAAATAACATAAATAAAAGCTGCTACAGGACCAGTGTCCCCCTAGTGGCTGGTTGTAGTATACATTTTAAGTCCTGCCTCTCCTTATGAATACATTTAATATCGTCCTTGTAAACAAAGATCGTTATCACACATGAAAAACATGAACATTGATTTTTGTCTAATTCACAGACTTAACATTAACCCCCAGGCACCCACGGTTGTAATATTACAACATCAGATTTAAGTCTACAAAAATAAACCTTCCCCATTTTTTTTCTTTTTAAAACCACATTTACATTGCTAATAGGTCCTATTGTTCAGTTCTGCAACACTATTGGCTGTTAAAATGTGTAAATAGGCCCGTTTATCTGGCCTCCTAGAACAACATGTGAAAGGTTAAAAAAAGATTTTGCAGTTGTTTTCTAAATTTGGGTCTCTGGGGGTTAAATTGACATAGCTCTCATGTTTTCCGTTCTATGGTATAAAAATCTCTCCTCTGCTATGATCAGTTTTTTATTTTATTTTTTGCCAAAATTTGAAGGAAGTTTCATTGTCAACCCTGCTACAACCCACAAGACCATATGCCTGGCAGATCAAATGGCTTCATAAAGAGTTCCATGCACCCAAATTATTTTTTAATGGTATAGAATTCCAATGTGTGTGTTTCAGGTTCCCTTTGACTTGACCCACTGTAAACCCAGAAGTAATAAATATCCTAAAGCACAGTTTGGAATTTACAGCACCTGCAGTATCCACTGCATGGTCCTAATAAGCTGCAGATGCTGGACTGATTACATCAAGGCTGAAATAAACACTCTTAAAAGAAGGAAATTCTTTGTTAGGTGCTGTTTCATTACCTGACCAAAATGCTTTTTTTTTTCTTTTTATAGTCAACCTTCTCTTCATTTTGATCAAAGTGTAATAAGCTGGGCGGCACAGTGGTTAGAGCTGTTGCCTTGCAGCTAGAGAAGGTCCTGGGTTCGCTTCCCGCCCTGGGATCATTCTGCATGGAGTTTGCATGTTCTCCCTGTACATGTGTGGGTTCTCTCCGGGTACTCCGGCCTCCTCCCACAGTCCAAAAACATGACTGTTAGGTTGATTGGTCTGTCTAAATTGTCCTTAGGTGAGTGTGTGTGTGCTTGATTGTTTGTCCTGTGTGTCTCTGTGTTGCCCTGCAACAGACTGGCACTCTATCCAGGGTGTACCCCGCCTGATTGCCCATTGACCGCTGGAGATAGGCACCAGCCCCCCGCGACCCTACATGAACAAGCGGGTTCAGACAATGGATGGATGAATGGATGGTGTAATAAGCCCTAAACTTAAAAGCAATTTGGATTTAGTGTCACACTGAGAAGGCTGTCAATTACCGGACAGGAAATAGCTGTCATGAGATGTTATCTGTGATCCATGTAGCTGCAGGGGAAAGGGATGGACAAATGCTCAGCTCCTTGTGTGTGAAAGTCCCAATATCAATAAAAAATGTGTTTGGAAAGTTATTTGCTAGTATCCAATGTTAAGTCCTGAACATGATTCCATTCAGTATCTGCTGCGGAAAGCTGTAGATAGCAGCAATAAGACACACCGCAGATGGATGGATTAGCGTCCCCTTTAGTGTATTTATTCCTCCTTTGGCTTATTTATGAACTGAATGGAGGAAGAGTTCATTACCATTCCATCTTCAAGATTAAAGTCTTATTTGTTTTTTGAAGCATTAAGAGAAGTAAACACAGTGTTTGGGTGCAGAAATGTTTACAACCACTAATACACGCATTGGTTTTATGTGCAATATTGCAACAGTGTGCACATATCTGTGGTTCTCTGCGTGCACATTCCAGTTTTGTTTTGGCAGGGAAAGGTTAATGTTTAACAGCGTGGTTGGTTCAGTCACCAACGTGTGAACAAAGCACAATGGCTGCACTGTATAGGCTCCTATTTATTCAGAGTCACTTCCTCCCTTAATAGTCGGCTCTACTTTCCTCACACAGGAAAAAAGTAGGTCAAGGAAAAGTCATGTTTGAGGTAATTCACTCCAGGGGACTACACCTCTGATCATTAGATGACAGTGGTTAACCCTAAGAGTGAGGTCATACTCAAGCCAGCTTTACACCCAGAATCCAGCCTGGCAGCGTGTCGGAGTGTTTTACGGTGCACCGAGGATAAATCAAAGATGGCGCAATCACTGTGAAGGCTGAAAAGGAAGAATCATGAAGGCTTAGATATAAAATAGTCTGTTGTTTTGACCTTGTGCATTTGATTGTAATCGGTTTTGGATTTCTGTAGATCTGAAGGAGGTCACTCCTGAGGACTTTTTGCTCTGATGCAACTGAACAAAAGATCAAGTGAAGAATCATCAAATGGTTCATTCTTGAGTTTAAATTGCCTGAACCAAAGATGAATGAAAACATATCATTCTCACAGCTTCTGCAAAAAAATTTGATGAGCGTGAGGATTATGCTATGCTGCATGTTAGCTGACATATGGGATTAGGATTGATTTCAGCCATGAATACTGCAAAAATACCTTTAGATCTGGATTTATTTTGTTTTTCTTTGTCTTCTCCTTTCTTTTCACTTCAGTTTTCTCTCTCTCGTGGTCTCTAGTATAAACAAATGCCTTGTGAGACAATTTATGTGGGGAAAAACTTCTCATTCTCCTGTTTTAGGAAGTAGAAGATAGTCGGAAGAAATTTAATCAGAAATAAGCAGGATTTAGAGTCTTATTTCAGACCTCTCACATCTGAATGACTAACATAAACGTGCGTCTACTACTGACTCCATTTGCTTTGGAACGTTGATGTTTTATCTCCACTTATAAATCCGCCTCAAGGAATGCTGCTGTGTGGTGGAGATGCTAATGCAAAAGGTTAGCTTCTACTAGCTGAGACGCGCTCTGCTCTCTCCTGGAGGCTTAATCACAGTCTTCCCTGGCATGAGCCAAGATGGGAGAGTCAATGAATGCTAGTTCACAGTGTGACTTAGAAGACACTGCCTTTTTCTGTTCCAACTGTTTCACCGTCTATTCTCTAATAGACTGCTCAGGCGAGAACTTGGTGTGTGTGTGTGTGTGTGTGTGTGTGTGTGTGTGTGTGTGTGTGTGTGTGTGTGTGTGTGTGTGTGTGTGTGTGTGTGTGTGTGTGTGTGTGTGTGTGTGTGCGCGTGTGTGTGTGCGCGTGTGCGTGTGCGTGTGTGTGTGTGTGCGCGCGTGCGCGTGTGGCACAAGATTGTGAGGACACACAGCAACTTAAGAAAATATCAGTCTCCAAAAGCTCATGTCCGCCTTTTGTTTACCTTATGGAGCGGACTTTTCCGCACATATTAAACTCCGCCCACAGGCTCGGGGATTTCCGCATTCTTGAGAAATCCCTCACCACACCACCAGTTCGAGACCGAACGCATGCCATCCAGCCCCACAAAACTCAGACCATGCCAACGCTAATGTGTAATGTGTAAGCGCTTAAACAAGGCCCTGCTAGGAATTTTTAAAAGCTCCCCATCAGCTTCTGGAGCTCAGCATGGACCTCTCTGACCTGGTTCAGATGCTGATCTGGGCTCTAGGAGCAGGCAAGCATTTTTCAAAACTTCACCATGGAGCTCTCGAGGATAGGAGGCATGTTGCACTCCCATCACATTACTGGGATTGTAATCCTTCGGTCCAAAGTGCGCACCACAAACGAATTGTGTTTTCAGCTGCACAAAACGCACCAGGAACGGAAGATGGTGCCTTTCATTCTCTTATTTAAAAGCCTGTAGACTCAATGTCCAGACCTGCTGGAGCTTGTACAGCCTCCACACATGCAATAATTTACCATTTCTAAAGAAAAATGAATGCAATTCAAAACTAATAAATACACACACTGACACGATAACAAGACCTATCTACCCGGAAACTACCTTCACACCACAATGAGCTTCAGGCATGACAAGCTTATGACTCCCCCTCATTACGTCAATGGTTGAAATTTAATTTCGTTTTTAAGAGTTTTGCTGGAAAATGCCACTTTTTACACTAAATAAGGGGCTTTTAGGTATTGTAAAACAAAATACCCACAACAAGTGTTTCAAATAGTATTTTTTGGCTCCATTTTAAATGGAATTACAAAATTGAACCTGCAATTTGCTCTTTAATACATTTTATTTAATCTTCAATAAGATGAAAACAAATTTCACTAGTATAAATGATGAGATCAAAAAGATCAACGAAAGTAAAAAAAAGTTGTTTTCATAAGCTTTTTGTGGTGAAAAATGCTGAAAATGTTTTTATTGCAAAGTTCAATAAAAAGAGGTTGCTGTATTTTTGTCCCTTGGCATTTTCTTTCCTGCAAAGACAGTAGCCTGCTTAGTGAGGTCGTTTGGAATTGAAGCCAAACTCTTTGTGCGTTTATGAAAGAGCCTGTTCATCTAGAAGTCATGCCTGGGCTTTGTTTTTCTTTGCATCTGGCTCACCATCGTTCAGTTTGTTCCCACCTGGCTCGCCACCAAACCTAAATGAAAACATCAAAGTAACATTTCTAATAAGAAGAATCTGTCTTTTCTTCTTCTTCTTCTTCTTCTTCCTTTAAATCTGCCTCAGGTAACATCTTTTTTCTTAATATAAAACCACATGGAAACATTTCAAGCACCACTGGGTCACACTTTGATTAAAATTCAGTTTGTTAGTTGATCAAAGAGTTAAGACACTTCGCTATTACCAACACTAAATGGTCTTAAAATGAAAAAGTAACCCAATTTAAAAGGTAATTGAAGTAATTTACTTTTATCAAAATACCTGTTAAATTATAAAAGTAAAGTGTACCTTGTTTGCCTCTAATTATTTTAAGTATCTTTTCAAAGCTCGCTGAATACAAACTGTTATTCAGTAGCTGCAAACAGATTCAAGTCCTTGAGGTTTGGGATTTCAAACATATTGCACAGAGCAAAAAAAAAATGGGCATTTTCAGTGTGTTTTCACTGCCTACAGCAAAGGTAGGCAACTCTGGTTCTCAAGAGCCACTAGCCAGCATGTTTTTGTTGTTTCCCTTCTCTAACACGTTTGATTTTAATTAGCAAGTGATTAACAGGCTCCTGCAGAGCCTGATGAGCTGCTGAACAGGTTAATTAAACGTGCTGGAGCAGGGAAACAACTTAAACATGTTGGATAGTAGTCCTCTAGGACTGGAGTTGCCCATCCCTGCTCTACAGTATTTCAATCATGCTGTGAAAGCAATCATAATTATTACTAGTTATAATCACAGTGAATGTGATTGTTAAAAAATCAGGGTGTTATCTTTTCAATGAGATTCTAAATGTTTTGCATGTACTCAAAAGGGTTTAAGAGCGGTAGCTAATTTATTTTAGGTATGCATCTATAGGCATTAGGGTTGTAACATCTAAAATGGCCTGATTATAAGACTCACAGGCCAGATACACAGCTTGGGTCACCTTGCCCTGGCTACAACTCCGATCTGCAATATAGTCCTTCACAGGAGACTTAAAGTCTGCTACCCTTCCTTTAATCTATGCAGCTGTCTGCTTATCTGACTGCTATTCTATCCAGCAAGAAGAGGACATTTCAAGATTTAAAAGAATCATTTAAATAAACTTTTTACTGCTAATCATCAAGGTTCATTATAACTGTGTTTAATTACTGAAATGAATTATTATTCTTTGGTTAATAATTATTTATGATAGTAATGTTTAACTATGACAAGCCTCATGTGCACTTATACAGAAACACAGGTCACAGTAACTAAGTTAAAGGTAACTTGCGCTCACATGATCTTTTCCCATAACACCAGAACATTTGTATCTTCAGGGAGGCGTGTTTCTGAGGGTTTGGTAAATCTTCCCTCTACATGTCAAAACCTGATTCGATGTGTGTTTTAAAACCGAACTCTCGTCATTTGCGAGTGAGTTCTAGAGAAGTTGGGACGGCCGCCCACACTCTCTTTAACCAACAAAGTGATTTCTGTCACGTTGGATGAATTGCTCTGACACAACAAAATGACACCTGCAGAACAAGCTGATGGTAAGAGGTTACTTAAGAATCTGCAGACGCAAACCAATTCTGCCAGTGTGCCTACAGCATCTCTATGACCGGAAAGAGTCTTTACCATCGGTCTTCCCTACCAGACCCAGTAACCTGAGGCTGTTCAACATCCTCCCCTCACCTCCGGATCCACGATGAGGGTCGCCTGACGGTGAGGTAGAACACAGATTGCGCCTGAATGCTCTTTAATAAGAACAACTTAGCTTATTGACAAAACCAAATTATTTTTCACCCAGAACGCGTCCTCTCTCCAAGATACAAGTTCTGAGACATTGCTTCATCCGCAAACAAAACACACTTCACCTTAGATTCATCCAAACACAGGGTTGTTTTTAATACCAAAGCTTTTATAAATTGTCTTTTATAAATTGCCTTTAAAATTGTCATGTTTTAAATTGTTTAGTAATATATTTCTTAACCTTTTTAAACTTGACTCTTTCTTGAAATAAACACAGAGTGGGTGTATATTGATCACTGAACAAGCAAAGATCTTTAGATCTCCTGAATTAACAAATAACATTTGATATTAAATTTAATCTTTAAAAATAAATATTATAATCTTTTGATTAACATAGACCAAGCAAGTTGGTGTATGAATTTATATCTTATGTATATAAATAGATATAGATATACCGTAAATCCTCTAATATTAGCCTGTATTTAATTAACTGCCGGGTATCATATTTTGGCCGGTGTTGGAGTCGGCGGAGGTGAATAATGGCTGTTTTTTTATTGTGGCCGGGTGGAATGTGGTAACAAGCAAGAACGGGGGCGGTTGTGTCATCCGTCTCACTTTTGATTTGCCAGTGATAGACCGCGAGGGTAACTTTAACCGTGCGGAGACAAAGAGGAGGTGAAAATTTGATGTCAAGTTCAAAGAGAACGTGCTGATTATGCTGCAGAACACTCTGGGGAGCAGTAGTAGGGGTTGTATGAACTAGTCACTAGTCGACTTCACCGCTCTATAGTGACTTTTTATGCCTGTCATTGACTAGTCGCCGTCACGTGATAATGACCGGCAAGATGCAGTCCTCGGAAAAGACAGCAGCCTGCTGTCAGCAGATGACAAGCTCCTGCACGTCGGGAGGCAACGCGCTGTGCCATGAGCGTCGGTACTGACACCTGCCGTAAAATGGACATTTAACCAAATTGTGACGTTTCCCTCTTGCAATTTAACCTTCCCCTCACCCCTATCCTAGCCTTTCCTTATTGAGATCATTCAACACCCACACTTTTGGCGTCGCACCCGTGGGGGATTCAACACCCTCAGTTTTCCAGCTGTTTTGCTCACCTCCACACCAGTCTGGTTTCTTTACGTCGCACTCAATCTGTTTGCCTCATCTCCTTCGTCATCTCCCTCTTCTGACAGCCGATGTCGGGTTTCCAGGAGAGCAGGAGAGGGAGGGACGAAGAGCTTGACTGAATTCATATTTTTACATCTTGACATTAGCTGTACAAAGTCTGAGTTTGATAAAGTGAAGCACAACAATTTGCGGAGGTTTATAACAGGCACGGCGCCAGGTTTTCATTTTTGAGTGGGCCACGGTCATTTTGGACGGACCTTAATAAGCAGTGACTTAAGTGAAGCATATTTCTAAAATATGAAGTAAAAACTCATAATTTAATTTTCATTCATTTGTCATTAATATGTAGTCTACACCCGTGCGTTAAGTGGACCATCTTCCAGTAAAAGCAAAGCATCCAGCCCACCTCTCCAAATGCGTAAAATGTGCATCAGCCGCTAGTTAGGCGCGCCACGCGCACCGTCAGCTACATCAGCCCAGACAAGAGCAGAGCAAATAGAGAAAGAATAGAGGATAATTCTGTCTGGATGTGGATGGAGATTACATTTTACAGCAGCCTGATCATCATTTAAATACGTAAACCATCACCTGTCTTCTAGTCCACGCTATCAGCATTATCTTAGTTGGTGTGTGTGTGTGTGTGTGTGTGTGTGTGTGTGTGTGTGTGTGTGTGTGTGTGTGTGTGTGTGTGTGTGTGTGTGTGTGTGTGTGTGTGTGTGTGTGTGTGTGTGTGTGTGTGTGTGTGTGTGTGTGTTTTCCACTTCAAACACTGGTCTAACCAACCAGACCAGCATGCCCAGTAACACATTAATGTTACAATTAAACAGTTTCACTTCATGTAGGCTAGGAACATTTCACCTGCCGTGGCCCGACCGCTTCTGCTCGACATAAACTTTGTGCGTAATCAAATGTCTCTACAGGTGCTTTCTGAGCTGAAGAGGCTATTCTGCCTCAGACGTCATGCGTCTCCATATTAGAGACGGGAACAAGCGCTATCCAGCCAAAGTTTCATAATTTCATAAAAAGAACATTTTTCCAAGTGACACATCCCTCAGACAGACCGGGTTTCCAGACCGCTTCAGTGGGAGGAAATCTTATCGCATGCGCCGTGGTTCTGCGCTGCGCTGCGAACCCCTCTACAGATCTTCAGCTCACTGTCCACCGTGCGCGCTCTGATCCACACTGAGCAGTGTCCAGTATAAAGCTCTGATGTTCTGATGGGAATCATTTCTTGATTGATTTAGTTACCTCTGCAATGTGCGTAACGATTAAAATGTCAGCTCATCCATGCGCATCAGTGTGCGTCGGGGTAATTCTTTCAAAACAACCAACATCCTTGAGTTTATCCGTCAAAATAAACAGTGAAATGGAAATATCTGTAACCTGCCATTTAACAGTTTTGCCTTCCTGTGAAGATTGTTGCAAAGAGAAACAATTAAACTTGATTAACCCCAGAGCCACGCGCACTGTGCTGTACTGACTGTAAAATGAGGGGGAAACGATTTCATCTGATCCTTTTCTTTTCAGCATGGTTTAATGTAAAGTTTCATTCAGTACAAACTTTAGTTACACCAATCTAACGAGACAGAGCCTGGATTTGTATTCTGAACAGTTTCAACATGTTTAAAACGGAGACATGCGTGACATGTCTAAAATTCGCACCTGCTCCGCTATTATGGAAATTAACCTAACAAGATTAATAACATGAACTTATTTTAGGCACAGACAACATCCTCCACACTTTTGAAAAGCTTGCAACGCGCCTGGTCGCTCGTGTACGTCAAAGTTATCTTTCATAAGACGATAATCAATAAAACGATTTATATGAAGTGGATCCAGAAGTTGTAGCCCGTCTCTGCCTACAATATTTTGATATTTTTCACCCTGTTGATGGTTTTACTGAGCAGGTGCCCCTGTTGTCATACGTTTCTTTTTAAAACATGTTTAGACTGTTCAGAATACAAATCCAGGCTCTGTCCCGTTTGATTGTTGTAATTAAACTTTGTAGGTGGGGAAGGTCAGAAAAGGATTCGATCATTTTGTTTATCCCTCATTTACAGTGACGGAGATAACGGCGCAGTGCGCCTGGCTCTGGTGTTAATCAAGTTTAATTTTATCTATTTTCACAAGAAAACAGAACAGTTAAAAGCAGGGCTTGTGTTGACCGGACATTTCCCGTATTTGACCGTTTATTTTGAAGGAGAAAGAATAGAAAGAATTACCCCGACGCATGCAGACGAACTTACATTTTATTCCACTTAAATCGCAGATGTAGCTAAATCAGTCAAGAAAAGATTCCCATCTGAACATCTGAGCTGGACATTGCTCAGCGCAGCTCACTGTTAGCGTGTACTACATAAGGTACACAGCGAGCTGAAGATGTGGAGAGGAGCTTGGAGCGCGTCGCAGAACCAGAGCGCATGCGGGAAGGTTCCTCCCACTGAAGCGAGTGTTTTCCAAACCCTGTCTCTCAGAGAGACTTGTCACTTAGAAAATATTCCCTGATTATGAAACTTTGGCTGAATAGCGCTTGTTCCTGTCTCCAATGTGGCGACACATCCAGGAGCCGTCTGAGGAGAATCCCAGAATCTCACATCCTCTTCAGCTCAGAAGCGCATATGATTACGCACAAGCGTGACGCGTCAACCCGGTCTCACAGTAACACCGGGTTGGACCTGTTCAGGTTTAAGCAGACAATCTTTACATAGAATTGGCATACAGATGTAAAATTAATGCAGTAAAATATAAAGCTTTTTATTTTAATATGCATTCATTATTTTACAAGCACAGAGGGCCACATCAGATGGATGGAAGAGCCGCATGCGGCTCCAGAGCCGCGGGTTGCCGACCCCTGTGCTAGCCTACTTTATTGTCCCCAACAATTTTTAAACCCCACTCAAGTGTATGGTTATTGTCCCCAGCGATTCTGAAAACAAACTGACGCCCTTGGACGCACCTAACTGATGTGGCCGGCGAGCACTCCGCTGTTTCTGCGGTCTGTAGATCTTTTAGAACTGCAGTTCAAAGGTAAATCATAATGTGAATATATATGAACCCAGGTAGCAGTTTTTCTTTAGGACTGAGAGGAGATGCAGGAAGAAAATAAACAGACAGGACAGAAAAATGGTCAAATAAAAACAAGTTAGGTTTTGTACCTGGTGGTTGCAACAAACAGACACCATTGAAGGTAATCAGAAGTGAGGAACAGAAAATGAAATAATTATTTTAATGTTTAGAGCAGCAGGAACTCCGAGAGGCTGCAGGCACATCAGTGAGTTTGCGGCCGCTGCGCAGGGGGAGGGAGGAGAGGGCAGAAGCAGAAACTACCGTTGTTAAAAGAAATGTGTTTAACTTTGAAAATGTGGGCGCAATTTTAATTGTCAAAAACTCCAGCGAACCATTAGTTCATTTTGCTCAAATAGAAATTGAGGCCTGCCTCTAATTCTGGTCCTCTTTCCAATAAAGGCCTGGAGCTTGATGAGCTTGAGTAAAATACAGGCCCGGGCCTGCATTAGAGGATTTACGGTATGTATATATATATATGTATATATGTGTGTAAATTTCATTCGTTAATTTATTTGATCTTCTTAGGAATTAAAACATAAGCTGATAGCAACAGCCTTTAATTCCTAGATATGTAGTTCTTTAACACTACAGGGTTGACTATTAAAAAGTTAAAAGAGCTACACTCTCCAAAATGTCAACATTATTTCAAAATTGTTTCTCTCACTAGATGTCTATTTAGATGAAACTGATTGTATTTTACAAATTCCACCAGCAGCAGCAAAATATAACGTTTTAGAGCATTATTGTCTAGGAGAAATGCCTTATTAGTTATGCAAGAATAGTTGGTTATACTTGACAGCCATAAGAAGGTTTATAAAGTTATGTGAAAATTTAGCTTCAAAATCTAGACAAACTGTAACAGTAGCAAAGAAATGTTGCCCTTCAAGTTGGTCTAGCCATTGCTTCATTGTAGCCTAGCAGGTCTCCTATTGGCTTAGATAAATGTATGACAGGCCAGTCACAGCAATCTATGTTTGTGGAGAGACGTTGGGCGGGTTGTGCATCATTGTGGCAGAGATTATTTATTTATTTATTTATTTATATGATGATGGAAACAGAGCTTCGACGGAGCCTAACAACAAAGATAGCAGTGTCACAGGAATGGTGCACATTTGCAACGACATTGACATCAACTTTCGACGAGTTACACCTGGTCTTTTTTTTATTATTATTATGAGCAGATAGAGGTTCCTGCATTCTTTATAAAAAAAAACATTTTTTCCTCATCTTTGACACTCTATGGCAGACTGCCCCATTGACTGATTTCCATAGCTATGAATACATCATGTTTGTTATTACTCTGATTGGTCCTAGTGCTATCCAATTAGGTTCAGACTATTTTAAAAACAGCTGTAGATTTTGCCCCTATGACTCTGCTCTGTTTATGGGTTGCAGCCAGACTAAATATTTACCTATGCTTGCCAGGCTAGTGGAAAGTAGGGTATTGGAGTTGTTTTTACAACACACTTTGGCATTGTGTCTATTCAGACCACATTTATAGGCTAAAAATAGCTTATTGAAGTGGACCCAACTTTAGAGTAGAGTGCAGTTGCAGTTAAAATGTCTCTAATTTCCTAAATTTCCCAGTGGCTCAATAAAATGTTTTTCATAAACCATTAAACTGAAGTCAACATTTGCATTCCACTGTTATTCCTGCAGTAATATCACTAAAACTCTGCTGAACTAGATTGGAATTGTGTGTTCCTGTATGTGCCATGCATATAAGGGTAAATCAAACACCTTCAGCATCGTTGGCCCTGCATTCACTAAGAAAATACAAGTAAATACTGAAAAATCTGAATAGCACTTCAGTCTGATTAATTTCTTTCTTACTTTATTCTGCTCATCAGTGTGTATCATGAACTGACAATACTTATGTGGTAGTTTTTGAACAATAGATTCCAGGATGTGTTGAAGTTGGTTCACAAAGGCCATTAATTAGTAACACAGGCAACAGCTGAGAGCTGAACCTGCTGTTAGATGTGATGTTGTGTTAAATAGTAATCAGGACATCATATTTACTGACTAAACTATGGAAACATTTTTAAAAAGCCTATTAAATGTTATTGCCCTTCCTCCTTTTATTGCATTTTGCTCACAGGTTAAATTTATTAAATATGTTTCCATGAAATAAACAATAAGAGAGCAGAAGCTTTGCCAATGCATGCTCATTTGAGAAATTAGGAAATCCCATAAAAACTTCATAGATGCAGCTTAAGCAAAATGACAAAAAGCTTTAATAACAAGAATAAAAGTTGTTAGTAGGACTCAGTAGTAGTAACTCAATGCAGTACTAAGCTACTCATCGTGTCATGCAAAAAAATAAGCAAGTTGAAGTTTAAAACCAACTAATCCCATGAAGCCAGTGTCTCGCGGGGCTGCTACTGGGGGAGACACAAAATTACAAGAAAATCCACACAGCACTGTCACAAAATGTTTTATTTCTTGTTTTGTGATTGCTCTTTCTTATTACTTGTTTTAAATGTAATACAAAGGTTCCACTGTACTGGCAGATTGGGGTGGTGGTGGTCCTTCTATTTAAAAATGGGGACCACAGGATGTGTTCCAAATACAGGGGAACTCCTGAGCCTCCCTGGTAAAGTCTAGTCAGGGCTTCTGGAGAGGAGGGTTTGTCGAATTGTCAAATCTCAGATTCAGGAGGAGCAATGTGGTTTTCGTCCTGGCCGTGGAACACTGGACCAGCTCTATACTCTAACCCCCAAATTCCACTACCTCCACTCCGCCCCGGCACGAACTCCGGAGCAAAATCGGTCCCGTTGTAGTCAATCAGAGCAATTCCACTACTGCGGCCATGCTCCGGCAGTGCGCCGCCCTCTGTTCCGGCGTCCGGCAAAATTAGAATCGATCCTATTTTTGCCGGACGCCGGAGCACCTCTGCAGTCAATGGACAGGAATCACAACTGTCCAACAGGAAAAGGAGCAAGCACAACTTCCGTTTTTCACAATAAATCGGTAAACAAAAGGCGTTTTTTGTTTCATATGCACAGGTTTAACAACCTTTAACAACTATCAATGGCGGCTGAACTTTAAATGCGCAAAAATAAGACATAAATACAGTTTCCACTATCAAAGTAGTCACACTTTGTTGATCCAAACAGTGCTGATCTCTCAACACAAATGATGGGCAGATTAAACAGTTCATTTCGATGCTTGTCCCACACAATGGGTGTTTGGATCTAACTTCCGCGTTTATTGCTCGAACTGTATCGCAAGATCTCGAAAATCCCGCGCATGCTTGTTTGCCCACCTCAGGTCTCTGCACCGGAGCGGAGCCATTGTAGAGCGGGTACCAGTAAAAATTGAGTTTGGAAGCGAGCGGCTGCGGAAGGTGGGGATGGACCGGAGCGGAGCAAAGGTAGTGGAATTTGGGGGTTAGGGGGGTCCTGGAGAGTGCATGGGAGTTTACCCACCCAATCTACATGTGTTTTGTGGAATTGGAGAAGGCATTCAACCACTTCTCTCTAGAGCACTGGGGGGGGGGGGTACTTTGGGAGTATGGGGGGGGGGGGGGGGGTACTTTGGGAGTATGGGGTACCAGGTCCTCTGATACGGGCTGTTAGGTCCCTGTATGACCATAGTCAGAGCTTGGTTCGTATTGCCGGCAGTAAGTCGGGCTCGTGTCCTTTGAGAGTTGGATTCCGCTAAGGCAGAATGGACAGGAATTCTAGGTGCAACCAAGGTGTTGAAGGGATATGTTTTGGTGGTTTGGTGCTGTGTCTGCAGAGATATGTGCATTGAACCCATCTGTGGTGAGAAAATAGAAGGCAAGCTCTCAATTTACTGAATTGTCTGTTTCTACCCAGCAAACATACCAGTTTGGGCCCATCATGGGCTGTGTCTGGGCTAGTGTGAGCAGGACAAACCCCCACTTACCCCGGCGTTCACCCACAAGGATCTTGTTTATGGTTGCAGGAATGGTGTCCAAAAATGTTTTCCACATGGGCCCCTTTTAAGTTTAGTTAAGGGCAACCCACAGATGAATCTACCCAAATCCATCCCATGCTGAACCCTTGTGGGGTGCCCTGGACCCGCCCAATGGGTGTTTGCACTTGTGCATTAACTTTGATTATTTCTATGGGCACCCCCACAGTGGGATCTGCCCAAAAACTACCCACAGTGGCCCTGTGAGTGTCAGTCCACATGGGAAATCCAGGGGTCTACCCAGTTCAATCCCTCAGTGCGCTTCATGTGGGCACCCCACAGTGGGATCTACTCAAAAATTACCCACAGTGGCCCCATTAGTCTCAGCCCATGTGAGGAATCTAGGGGTCCACCCAATTGAATCCTTCTTTGGGATTTCTGCGGGTACCCCACAGTAAGATCTACTCAAAAATGACCCACAGCGGCCCCATGAGTGTCAGCCCATTTGAGGAATACTGGGGTTCACCCAGTTTGATACATTGGTGTGATTCATGTGGGTAGTTTTTGCACATAACGTTACAGAGTGGCCACAAAGATTTAGACTTGGCATATTGCTGGATTCCCTATATTGGCTCACAACTATTGGGCCACTGTGGGTAGTTTTTGGGGCAGATACTACTGTGGGGTGCCCACAAAAATAAACGCAGTTAACAAATGAGTGCAAATACTGGTCCCCCCCACAAGGGCTCAGCGTGGGATGGATTTGGGCAGATATATTTGTAGGTTGCTCTTAACTAAATCCCAAAAAGGACCACGAGGGAAAAGACATACTGGCCCCATTTATCTTAAGATCCTTGTGTGTTAACTCTGGGGTGAGTGTGGGTTTTCCCAGCCAATACTACCCCAGACACAGCCCACTAAAGCGGGCCAAAACAGGCATGTTTGCTGAATGCCTTTGTAGTTCATTTCAATTCAGTGTGGATTCTAGTCCAAAACCTTATCATTGGATTCTAAAAATGTAGTTTTAAAAAAAAAATTTAACATACATGACACAAATTCTCTAAATAATGAATAGGGAGCCTAAGTTTCCTCTTCTTCCAGTCGGCTCACGGGTCCCCGAAAGAACGAAAAAATGAATTCAAGTCAACGGGACTAAAAGAGCTATTTTCTTATCTGCTTTGCCTTACGCCCTGGATCAAACATATGTTGTACTGCAATATAAATGAAAACTAATGATGGGTGTTTCAACCATGCCTGTCACATACTTTGAGATTTATCACCTTTTGAAAGTTCGTAATTAGCACGACTACAAACAAGACATCGGCACGTCACATATGTGACGTCATCACACAATCGCTTCTTCCCTAGCTTAACGTCATCTTACCGCATGGCTAGATTTATGGTGGTTCTTACCTCCTGAAGGATGGATTTGAAGTTTGCTGAACTTACAGCCATTTTCCCTCTGTATTTCTCAGTGTCTGTTTCGATGATGTCACTTTCGTGAAGCGCATTTGTAGTCTTAGACTTATTTCACACAAAACCTAAAATAGCGTTTCCCCCATTTGAAAATAAACACATTATTGGTATCAAAATGTTTTTTTTTTATTCACTGACATCATATGTGAAATCAATTCCACATAACATGTGGAATGAGAAAATAGTGTTTTTTTCCCCATTGACTTGCATTTGTTTTTTTGTTCTTTCGGGGACCCATGGTCCGGAAGTAGATGAGCGTGACTTAGGCTCCCTATTAGAGTTATTATAATATTTAGTGATTGTGATGATGTGGCAGCAGCAGGTCAGGGGGTAGAGAGGGTTGCTCAGAAATCAGAAGGTTGCAGGTTCAATCCCAGCTTCGTCCAGGCTAACTTCCCTGTGTTGGACTCAAATGGCAGAATTGGCCAATTAGTAGATTATCATTACCTGCTGCTCCTCCACACCGAGACGAGCCAGTTGAGGTGGCTTGAGCATCTGATTGGGATGCCTCCTAGATGCCTCACTGGTGAGGTTTTCCAGCCATGTCCAACTGGGAGGAGACCCAATGGGAGACCTAGGACACTTTGGAGGGATTATGCATCTTGCCTGGCCAGGGAAAAGCCTTGGGGTTCCCCCTGAGGAGCTGGCCGAAGTGGCTGAGGAGAGGGCAGTCTGGGCGTTTTGATTTAGGCTGTTGCCCCCCGTGACCCAACTCCGGATAAGCGGAAGAGAATGGATGGCTGGATAGATAGAAGCATCTGAAGTGTCTGAATTTTTTTCTCTTCTTTGTAATTGTGTTATTTGTTCTGCTTTCATAACTGAAACATAAATAAGGAGAGAAAATGGCACAGAGGCAAAAAATAAAAATAAATAAATAACTGATAACATGGAAAGTTACATTTCTGAGACAGTCCGTTTGAGTGTTATTTTTGGTTGAAATATTATTTACCTAATAAATTAAAAATTATCAGAAGTGATAAACTTACGAGGTGCCTTTATTAACCTTTAAATGCGCACTTCAGCGGCGGCGTACCGTGCACTGGTTGTCGTCGTCTTACGCTGGTTTAGCTGTTTTCCGCGGTGGTCAGCCGTGGAAGCTTCTTTTGCTTATCTTGCTTAAAGACGTAACTCCTTGTTCGTTTTAAACTAAACAGGTGCGCGCAGGAGCGGAGTGACGAGATTGCTCACAACCACTCTGTCAGACTAAGTCTGAGTGTTCCCGAATGCTTAAGCTAAGTCCGGTTAAGCTATGTTTCGGAAAACGGGGTGCTATTCTTAGCCATGTCGGCTGATTAGCTACTAGCTTTTTGCTAGCGTGAAGAGAGGGAATGAATTCTCTCTCAGGAGACACTACGTGTCAACCTAGATGGTGAATAAACGTTCAAACACACAAGCAAACAACACATTCATTTACTTTAGCAATTAGGATGTCTTTAAACAGTCCCACAGGCTCGTGGATTAATCGCTGAGTAAACGCTGTGTCAACGAACTGCCGGATGTTTATGCCGGAGTCGGTGTTACAGTAAAAAGCTTCCCTCCCGGAAGTTTCCGGAGGAAGAAAATTAAGGTGACACAACTCCCGTTTTTAGTAAAATATATAAAAAAAAACACAAAAATAAAAAATAAAGCACAGAAATAGTGTGTTTTGATCTGAAAAAGACTGGCAATGGCTCGACCAATTATGTAGCGTGTTTAACTACATACTAGAATCAACACTGTTTGCTATCAGCTTTGTTAGATTCTGAGAAAAGATCCAAACGAGTTAACAATGGAGCTTCTATCATATCTAGGATATTATATATTCGAAAGAAGTTCATATGCCAACGAGCTTGGTCTAATTTTAATCCAAAGATTAATGTTTAATTTAAGATAATTAAATTTAGAGCAAAAGTTTATTTATTTAATCAGAAGTTAAAGGAATCTTTGCTTTTTCAATAACCAGAAATACACACCATTCTGTGTTTAATTTCAAGAAGAGAGTCAAGTTTTTAAAGTTAAGAATTTATTACTAACACTTTTAAAAAAATGACAATTTGAAATGACAATTTAGAAATGAGAATTTTTGAACAGACAATTTGATGTTAAACTTGTTTTGAAGGCAAACCTGTGACTGAATGAAAGCTAAAATGAAAATACGAGTTTTTGGATGCATGAATGAATATCAGAATGTTTCTTTCAGAGAGAGAAGCGCGTTCTAGGTTGTAAATGATGTTTTGCAGCTAACTGAGTCATTTCTTAGGAAGAACAGCATCAAACACAATCTGTCAGGAGTGTCTACCTCACCCAGATCAGGAGACCCTCTTCTGGATCAGAGATGTCAGGTGGAGATGATGTCCTCCAGGCATGAAGTTGGTAGAAGGACCTTAGTGCGACCAAATCGGTCCTGAGATCTCCGTGGGTCACTCGACTGGTGGAACTATTTGCGTCTCAAAATCAATAACTCTGAAGAAGTAGAGAATTGGGCGGTCGTCCCTTTTCTCCTGTTATGGTTCAAGAACTGGCTTACAGCTGCGGGATTTTTGGTTTTAACAAAAACCCTCAGAACACGCCCACTCTCAGCATCAGAAAGCTTTGTCATGGTGTAAAGACATGTGATAACTTTACCCTTTACCCTGGATATTCCTTCTGAATGAGGCTGGTTACGTGCAAGATGACCTTCTGGTTTGCTGAACACACATAACCGATTATCAACAATAATCATTAAGCATAATAAGTCATTTCAGTAATTAAAATACATTTATACTGAACCAAGAGATTATTAATGATGATTGTAATAACAGTAATAAAGTCAAGAGTTTATTAAAATTATTATTTAAAATTATTATTGTGATCTTGAAGTGTCCTTCATTCTGGGACAGAACAGCAGCAGATAAAGATGATTTTCAGCAGACATTATGGCTCCTTGCTTGTTTAATCTGTGGGGCAAAGTTACAGTCGACCCAGCTTGACCCAGCTGGGAAAATGTGACCTTTGTCACAAATTAGATGGCATTCATGACGCTACACAGCAGTCTGACTGATCAAGGCCGTTCTATAGTGACGGTATGGTGGCGCCTCTGGTGTTAAATTTGTAAAACAAGGTTGGCTAAAATAAATAGATAAAAAAACAGCTATTTACCTTAACCCCTTAGCATGCCCGCATCCCGCCGATGGGACAAAACCCCATTGCGTTCATTAAACCTGGAAATTGAAGGGGTTCCACCCAGTCTACCAAAGTGTCAATCATAACTCTGAATGAAACGTGACATGTTAATGACACTCATTTTAAACCTAGTTGTTATGAATCTATTTATTCATTAATCAAGCCCAATTGTTTGTTTGAAACGCTTTAGAACATTTATCCAAAATGGCTAAAAGACAGCGTATTGATCGTCAATCCATCATCAAACCTGATTCAGAACAGACAGATAACCATAAACAATTATATTCACAACTAATTTATAGTCTCTAATTATTGTACCATGCCTGTCTCTGGGCTGAGGGAGGAAGCTCACACTGGCACCGTGAGAAGATGAAAACTCATTGTGCAACAATACATAAAGGCTCTGATGCCCTGGGGCATCTTAAAGCAGATGACCGAACAGTTGTCTTCCACTCGGCATTGCTGCAGGTCGTTGTCACTGTGTGAGGCTCAGGTGGAAGCATCCTGGCAATTGTTTATCTGAAGGTTATAGGGTCTCCCAGAGCCCTGCAAGAAACTGACTGACAAGTTACTCCTCTGTAATTAACCCCCCCCCCCCCCCCCCCCCCCAGCTACTGGTTCCCAGCCCATGCAGGCTTTGATGGGTTTATGGGAGATGCTTGGTGATACCCATAAGATCCATACTTTTAATGTACTCTGTTTTTGATTTACTGTCACAACAACACACAATGTCATTTTCTTAGCTTCATTGAGAACATTTGCTTTTGTGGTCATTCCTAACATGCTTATCTGAGTCGGTTTATTTACACATTTGAGCTTCTTTGACCGTGTCCAGATTTTAGTGAGGATAAAAAAGCACATTGATTTCACATCTGAGTCAAAGCTGCATGTTTTACAAAATAAAAGACTGGAAACATAGCACAATATTTGGTGAAGCCTTACATTGGTCAGTATTTCATAGATGTTGTTTTACGATTGATATGGCCATCCCCTATTGTCTTAACCAGCTCAAGCTATCGCCAGTCAGATAAAACATGTGGATAACAGAGATCTGTTTTAGTCCAGCAATAAAACTATTGCACAGCCTGGTTTAATCAGCATTGTGTTTTCTGTTTCAGGAGTGCAAGATTCAGCTCAGGAAAAAGTCTTAACAGTGTCTGGAGAAGGAATGGTCCACAGTCCAGACTTCCCACACACTTATCCACGGAATACTGTGTTAGTCTGGAGACTGGTGGCAGCCAGCAACATGAGAATTCAGCTTACATTTGATGAGAGGTTTGGTCTGGAGGACCCTGAAGATGGAATATGCAAGTAAGTCACCTCATTTGGACCAAAAAGTAAGACACGTTGGACAAAGACTGAATCAACATACAGTCATGAAATTCTGAACAAGCATAGATATCACCCAAAGTCATAAAAATTAACTGTTCAAAGTGCATTCAGTGGTTTACTCCAACAGGATTTCAAAAATGTTCTACCAAAATAACCAGATTGTTATAAGTTGACAGAGAAATCATGTGTTAAATGTTTGCATGCTCCACAGGGAAATTTAAACATTTGAAGCTCTTATAAAAGCAGAAATCCATCTAGGATGTATGAAGCCATTTTCAGAGTTTGTGTTCTTAAAACTCCATCCATGTCATTTATGTGTTATTTTTACAACGCCATGAGTGTTACATCACATGGTAATTTTTGTTTAAAAAATAGCTAAAATGTCCTGCTGAAAACATGGTCTCTGCCTGCATCAGATGTTATATTTTGCTGCTGTGTGATAAATAATCAAAGAATTGAATTTAAATGATCATGTAATTAAAAGTTAATGCTATAATACAATGTGGGGTGATGGAGCTGGTTTAGGATTCCATCCATCGTTGTAAATGTTGTTTATGTAATATAATATTAGGTAACCAGACTTTTTATTGTACCCTGCTGTACAATGACTATAAAGCCTGTTCTACTTTACTCTTGAAATAGCTCATCAGTCCAGTGAAGCTCAAAAGCTGTTTCTCAGAAAGACTCGGGAAGCTATCTTCACTGGGTAAATTATTTATAACTTTTACAAAGAAACTCACTTCAGTATGGTTAAAAATTCTCTTTAACTTTCCTTTCTTTCTGCCCTGTTAAAACCTATAAGACCCAAATGTGTTGTGGTTTGTAATTTAAAATTCCCAGTTTGAGTATCAGTGATCATTGTCTGTTCATCTCACCGGGATAATCTTTTTGTCAGCTGGCAGTGTTCAAGTCTGTCTTTAACCATTCCTTCTGCCCGGCCAGCTCCTGTCAGATAGCGGCTTTCCCCACCGCCATGACAGATACATGCTGGTGTGAGGTAAAACCGTGTCCTATCTGGATTGTAGTCCATCTTTAAAGATTTAAAGTCCTAGTGTGGCCATTTGTGAAATTGCCTTTGGCCTGCCATGGCAGCTCGTGAATATTGAAAAGCTCGCATCAGAGTGATTTGTTTCACCCAGGACACCGCGGTGACGCTGTTCAGGCCAGCATATTTTACAAGATGTAGTCGATATTTTTAGCTGCTTAAAGAATAGTCTAGATGACGTGCCACACCCTCTGAATGAAAATGCACAAACACACACACCTACAAGAACAGTATATCATCTGCTTTATCAGGGAGCTGACTTTCAGTTACTGCTGGGCTTTGGCTTTGTTTTCATGTGATTTAAACAAAGATCCTAATCCCAGACGATCAATTTACCCTGTGTGCATTACGCTCCGTACCTTCATGTCAATATATCACAACTGACTAGTCGGCATATTGGAGGCCAGTGGGTGGGTGGACGGTGGAGGAGGCCAGGGGGAGGGAAACCACACTTCTAATTCTTGGAGAGCCCCCTAATGGATGATAAATGGAACTGCTTCTTCCTCTAAGAGCACTGCTGCAGCAGATTAACATTTATCATGCCACCAACTATATTAGGAGAGTGAAATATTATGTGGCCATGAATGCATACGCCCTTAATACTCTGACAGTTAGTGGAAACTCAATGAGGTGTGTGTGATATGGGCTCTAGGCTCGGTCCATAACAAAAACAAAAAGGGTTGCTGCTATAATTGTCTAAAGTGCTGTAATGTGCCACCGTGTTGGATCTGTGCCTGTGCTCCACATTTTATTCGGTGTACTTCGTCACTACTGGCTGTTGATTGAAAGATTCAAAAAGAAGAGGAAAAAAAAAAGAAAAACTTTTTTGAGCTCTGGCAATTTGAGAACCCCCTCTGCAAAAATATAAGTACACCTGTCGAGTGTTGAGTGCCTGTTGACGAATGAGGTGAGCGTTGCTGTCAAAACCACGTGGGGGGAAAAGTGCACAGTGGGAAAGAGTGCAGATTGACAACTTTTGCGCTGCTCCATCTCTACAAGACCGTTCTTGTCATACACCTCAAAGAGACAGGCGTAAGAGACGATATCAGCATCCTTTCACAGGGTCCGAAAAGTCTGACCTCACCCACACTGCTCCAATTGAAGTATTTTCACCTCACCCCCTCCACAATCCCCCTCAGCGCCTTCCAACCCCTGACTGAAGCCCAACAGGTCTTGGTTAGATCCCAAGATACTGACTCTTGGCAGGTTGGCAGGCAGATGAACGCAGCATGCAATTACAAGCCTATCTTTGTGCCTTTTCTTTCACCCTCCCTCTTTTTCTCCCCCTAAACTCTTTCCTTTTCTAACATGCACATATACACTCACATCCATAAGCTCCTGCCTTTACTGCTGCTTTATTTTTCATGTGTGTTTAAAAATGTATTCACAAAACTTCCTCTCAGACCTCCTTTCCCTGTTTTTCCTCTGGTGTCCAAAAGGAAGACAGCAGATCTAAACCAGCCCTATTGATACTCAGCTTTTACCCCTGTGTCGCTGCACAATGTGATTCAAATAAACAGGAGTGCGACGTCCTATCCAGTGAGCCACAGCAGTGACAGGGGCTAAAAACAAACAACACTGAGAGATGTGTTCAGCTCTGGTTGCAAGCCCAGAGCAAGAGGTCTATGCTAAGATGAGAGAGAAGCTGCATAGTGGAGATGCTCATCTGCTATTCTGTTTGTCTGTGGCGAGATGAAACGCATTCTTACCAAATCCACTGGAGGAGAGGCATATTGAAGAGGGATTGCTCTCACTGCTGGTTGGCATGGCAGCAGAGTCGTGCTTGGCAGCTCCCAGACACCGCTGTTTTCAGAGAGGCATTTATGCCCTCTGTCTTTAGTCTGAAAAGAGATGACTGAAGAAATGTTTGTTCTGCTAATCTGCGTCATCTCTGTGGCAGACATTGGATATATTAATAATGTACAAGGAGAAAGCTTTATGAATACTAAACACAGCTACCCTTAAAGCGTGAGCTTAGAGGAATGTTATCCTGGTAGGACGGAAATCTAAAAGCTTCTGCTGCTGGTCTCATCCTGTTTCTGATATCTTTTCATTAAGTCTGGTATTTATGTCAGTGCATTTGTTAATTTGAGAATTTTCTCTTGAGCATGGTAATTCTGAACACATGGTGATGTGGAATGATCACGGTGTTGTGCATTATTGATTAGCCATCTGTCGATACCATGGAGTTGCCTAAATGGCAAGTTTTAGATCAAACCTTCCTTTACATCTTCAGTAAGAGCTCTTAGTTTTAGTCTTTTCCAAAATTGCTTTGAGTCAGTGAGGTTTTCGCTAAAACTAAGGCTCCCTGATCCTATATATCAAACTTGCATTTCTGAATCTGAGAAGTGAGTACCTTTTTTCATACTCGCAGTCTTACACTTTATTTAACTTCAAAGAAAATGTGCTTTTAACGTGTTCACATCCTTCCATGTTGTTTTAGAGAAACCAGCTTGAACTGAATCTGTCAAGCCAGTTAAAAAGGTAAATAATGTCCTTGAAATCCAAATATCCGAATTGGCAGTGGAGAATGAAAGGTGAGCGTGCTTGTTGAGGCAAATGGCAGAGTGATTAATTCCAGACTGTGAAGAGTTGGTGAAACAAGGCTGAATGTATTCCAGCCTTCACACAGGCCTAAATAATAAATGCTGAACTCCTGAACTGAAGGGCTGAGATTGGGCAAAAGAATGAAATGTTCAAAAAGTTTGGTCTGAAATATAATAATAATGATAATAATAATAATAATAATAATAATTATTATTATTATTATTATTATCCATCCATCTTTTAAAACCCGCTTAGTCCACATAGGGTCGCCGGGGTTGGTGCCTTTCTTCCGGGGTCATTGAGGGAGAGTGTGGATGCACCTTGAACAAGTCAGCAGCCCACTACTGGGCTTCACAAGCTCACACTTAGGTCATGTGCACTTGTTGCTGAGTTTGTGTAAAACCAAACATTCTCCCCCTCCCATCTCTGAAAAAAAAAACTTCAATTAAACACATCCAGTGCATTGTGAAGCACAGTCTTTGACAAGCTACACCTGTAGGTGGATAGGTGGAAGTAGGTCCCAACAAACATTCCTTAGATGGGGAATAACAAAGTGACAGGCAATAACCATTGTTATACTGTCTTTCACCTGTGGTCTTCTATGTACAGGTGAAACAAAAAAAGTATAATATGATGCAAACGTTCATTTATGTCAGGAATTCAACGTGAAAGGTAAAACTAATATATGAGACAGACTCGTCACATGCAAAGCCAGATGTTTCAAGTCTTTATTTGTTATAAGTGTGATGATCATGGCTTACAGCTGATAAAAATCTTGCATTCAAATTCTCAGACAATCAGAACATTGTGAAAGGCTCAATGTTCTAGACTCAAAGGGTCACACTCTAATCAGCTAATGAATCCTAAACACCTGCAAAGGGTTCCTGAGCCTTTAGATGGTCTCTTAGTCTAAGTTGGATTACTGGAATAAATGGAGTTTTGCAGCATTCTAAAATACTACAACTGTTCAATGTACATTTTACACTTGAGTGATCCCACAAAATACAGTTTTTCTCTCAATATTTTACTTAACTTAAAGGGGCATTATGGAAGTTTGACAGCCAAAACATGTATAGAAATAATAATTTTCTTCTTCATACATTCTCCTGCAATGCCCTGGTCCTGTAGAATGAGCCCTGGCATTTTTACTGTGATTGCCTGTTTTTCTGTAAACTCACAGAAAGAGAGCTGCTCGGGTCGAGCAGGCTGCTTCATGCGCGTTCACACTCAGGCATCGCCCGTAGCATTTGCTATCAGTAGCTTTAGCAGCAGAGAGAGAGGTAGTGCCAACTCAGCGACTTTGTCGCTGTTCCTAACGCCTAGTGACGAACCTAGCTACATTTCTGAGGACCCTTTAGCTACTTTCTTCTCGATATTTCCTGCAGATTAGCAACAAAATAGCCATTTTCACTCCGAACCGTTCTTTGAACGTTATTTCAGCTGTGATCAAGGATATAAATGTTACAGATGCAAAAGACTTCACTGGTGCTTTAGCTCACCTAGTTAGACGGCGGACTCTCGTGCGGAAGACCCGGGTTTGATTCTGGATGTGATCATAGTTTATTTAGAGTTTCTTTTTTACATTAATGGTATTTTTTTTTTACAGTAAGATGCCCAAATTTTTATTTGAGACTCTCCAAACGGCATTGAATTCACAGATAAAAAAGATGTGGGTTCAACTTTCATTTTGGAACAATTTTTCAAGCAAGGGAAGGGCATGATCTGAAGAAGGGGAATCCTGGTTCCTCGAGGGCCGCTATCCTGCATGTTTTAGTTGTCTTTCTTGCTTCAACACACTTGATTTAATCAGCAGATGATTAAAAGGCTGCTGCATAGCTTGATGAACTCATTAGCACATGATTCAACCTCTGAATCAGGACTGTTGAAGCAAAGAAACAACTAAAACATGCAGGATAGCAGCCATCGATTAACAACCAGGCTTTCCCACACCTGTTATGGTACCTGTCATAGAATGAAGGTGTGAAACTTTACATTCCTTGTGACTGTTTATTAGTTTGCTGCACGTAAAACCAAGTTAATATAAAATGTAATGTTAAATGCTTAACCACTTCACTTTGTCAGGTCATCACTCACTGCTTGCTGGCTGGCTACAGAAACCCTTTATGGACATTAAGCTGTCTCACATCACTATCCAACTTGATTTGGGCCGTCACATCATTTGGAGGCAGTTTGGCATTGTTTCATAACTTTAGTTACTGTAATATCTACTACTAATTTACATGTGTAATCCAATACTTCCAGCACAGATTGCCAATTAACATAATAACTTATGGGATGAAACTGAATTGGAACAGTATTAGCAAAATGTGTTACCAATTCCCTCATGTAAGTTGCAGGAGTTTATGTTTCTGGATTTTAAAACATGCTCAAAAAATGTGTTAAATAAATTTTCTCTACAAATAGCCTGTGTGGAACCCTGCACAATTTTTGTTCCATGGAACAGAGAGTGTGGAAAAAGTGCAAAACTGGACATGTGTTTTGAAATTCAGTTGATGGCATTTTAGGTGAAAATGTGCAGAGGTAAAGTAAACCAACAACTGATCTGTTCCAGCTCATCACCAGACATTTATTCTCATTATTTAAACAGGGTTCCTCTGTTTCTCTCTGCGTGACTCCACTAGGTATGACTTTGTGGAAATAGAGGATCCAACTGAGAAGACACTCCTGGGCCGATGGTGTGGGTCACAGCCTGGAACAGAGAGTCACAAATCCAAAGGGAATCAGATCATTATCCGTTTCATCTCGGATGAGTATTTCCCCTCAGAGCCGGGATTCTGCATCCACTACTCCCCTCTGCCTGTGGTATGTAACAGTCAGGAGTTGAAATGGTGGATTGAGAGTTTCTAAACATTTGGCTTAAACAATCTGCATGACTGCTAAACACAATTGAACTGATTGTTTATTTCACCACATGGTGTCTGATTAGCAATAATGCAATCCTGCTTGGGTCTTCCTGATGTTTTAACCACCACTGAGGAGAAATGATGTTTTATTATGTTTAAAAACTCTGGATTATCAGATATCTATGCCACCACTGTAGCACACACGCTTCAGCAGTCAACACGTTTACACGAATAACACAAACATTAAATAAAATAACAATATAAGTAAAAAAAATTGAATATAAATGCAAAGAAATTATAAATATTCCCTGAAATATTTAAAAATAACGGAATGAGCTATTCTTATGAGGTGAGCTAATGAATGTGAAGGTCAAAAATTCCTTCTGAGAACAAATAACCCAAGGCCACTTTTTCCCCCTTAAACAAAAATCTCTATTTTAGCTGCTTTTACCGTGTCTCGTGGTCTTATTTTTGGACAACGTGACACTTTTTATTCTTCATTTTTTAGGAATCAGACAGTTATTTTCTGAATAATTGACCTCTGAAGCTTTGCTGTTGCTACACATCCTGTCAGATTACAGTGACCGCTGAGGTGTCACTGATGTTGAATCAGACTGAAATAAAAACATCAGTGGCTTCACATTCCCAAGTGGTCTTCTGACCCTTAAAAGGATTCATTTAGGCCCCTGAAATGAAAGCACTTCCATAGCTACATAACGTATTACACTCTTGGAAAATGCAACAAAAGAGTTTTGGAAAAGCAAATTTGGCTGAACTGTTCAATAAAAGGACTGAAACACTCTTAAATTATAGCATTTGGCATTAAGCCTAAAGCCTGGTTCATGCTTCTCCGTCAGCTCCGCAAGGGACAGACATGCACGGATTGACGGAAGCGTTTTGCTCTCATACTTCTCCGTCTCCTGGAGTGTTGCAAAGCAATTGCCCGGCAGGACAACAGAGGGCGTAGTACTATTGTGTGGTATCCTGTCATGTATCCGGTCCAAGATAGTGTGTTTATATCATTATTTTTTGTATATAAGAGACTTTTTAACAGACAAATTTGTCTCTCATTCTCCTCCACCTCTGTATGTGCTCGCCACCTCTAAACCCACGTTTCCTGTCATTTCCGTCCACAAATAAAATGCTTGCTGCGCTTCTTTTCACTCCTCCAGTCACGGGGGAATTAAATGTTCATGTTTTTAGAGTTTTTCACGAGGTATTCTTCAAGCTTCTCGGTGTCTGCCGCTAGTTATTTTCGATTCTCTTTATGTTTTTGAGGGCGCAATGGCGGCGCCATAAACAACAGCGGCGTCCTGACCAATCACAAGCTTGTGTAATCCGTCTCGTTCGACGGATGTTTAAAAAAGTGGGCTTGACTCCATACGTACTTGCATGCCTGCTGGAGCCCTACGCAATGACAGACAATGGCGTTGCGTGTCTCCCATCGACATAAATATATGGACAATGGGTTTCCATAGGCTCCAATAACAAGTTTTTTTTTGCTAAAATGGGAGGTGGCCACCACCGCCATTTTGAGCGTGTCACAGGTTCCGTCAAGCCCAGACAATTCCATAAAAGGGAAGAGAGGTGGAGCTGAGGGTGGGGCTGTAAGGCTGGGATCAACTGACGACACCCGGTCGAACTAGCTACAAGCTAACCCAAAGCTAATGCGGAAGTGGGAGCTAAGCTAATGGAGGTACCAACCTAGCTACAACCGGAGTTAACTGTGCACAACACCAGAGCTTCTGAGTCAGAGATACGCCGGGCTGACCGCTGGGTAAAACCAGGTGGAACACCGAGGTCTCTGAGACCTCCACAGAGGTCTCGGAGACCTCCACAAGCCGGCAGCCGCACAGCAGACTAGCGCCACTGCGATCTGAGATGCACAGAGCTGCCGCTGGGGAGAACCGGGTGGAAAGGTTTCCATCCCAGAGCTCCACAAGCCGTTAGCCCGCGCAGCAGACAGAAGCCGCGATCAGACAGACATGCGCCGAGCTGCGGGGAGAAGTGGCGTATTTTGGTGGTTCTGGCTTGCCATAAGAACCAGCCGTCAGCCCGTGCAGCTAACAGAAGCCGCGATCAAACAGAGATGGACCGGGCTGCGGGGAGGGGATAAGGGTGGAAAACATCAGTCTCCCGATAGCTCCACAAGCCGATAGTCGGAACCCAGCTCCACCAACATGTTATATTTCAACCCATTTTCTAAAGTGCAGCATTATGTTAAATGCACTGGGTTTTACCCTATTACATTTAAATTTCATGGTTAAACAGTACATGTTAAAATCTAAGCTCAGCTTGTCAGTGACCTAAAATACATAAATATAATTTTACTTACCGAAAAAAATGAAGTGGAGACTCCTTGGACGCTCTATTAGTGCAATTAATGCCACAGCAAGTCATTTTGTCCAACAGTTGCACAAATAATATCCAAAAAAGAATACACAAACACAGAGACTCAAAATCCCGGAGCAGTTTCCAAGCCAGGCCGAGGCTCTACTGAGGCCTTTCCACAGAGCTAGCTCTGTGGTCACCTGGGTCGGATGGTCATTAATTATACAGAATTTTAGGCTTTTAATACACTTAAGCAGAAGAGTGAGAAAAAATTCACCCCCCTCAGAGTTGTCATGAGTGTAAACTTGATCATTTAAACATAAAACATGCTTTGGTACCAGTCTGTTAACATGTTTATTTCTGCTGTGAAATTGGTATTTTTAAAATGGGAGTCAATGAGGATTTGCTCGTTTCTGACACCAGCCCCCAGCGGATGAGGGTGGAACTGCAATTTATTTCACTTCCGGGTTTGACTCAATTTCAGAGCTGCATTGTGGGGGCCTGGTGTCTCCGCACTGACGCAGACGGAGAAGCCTTAAAGCATGTGTTTTTCATCAGAGGACTCCATCTAGAGATAGAAAAAATGTATTGTACCATAACCCTTTACAGGGCCTGTGTCTGTTTCCACTCATCATAAATTATGTCACTGTACCTTAAGCCTAATTCATACTTCTCCGTCTTTGTCGAGATTCAGATGCAACGCCATTATCCATCCTTGCGAGCCTGCTGGAGAGCACTCGCAAGGACCGACGAAGTTGAGCTCTCTTTTCTAAACATCCGTTCGACGAGTCGGAGAACACAAGCTTGTGATTGTTCAGGATGCCGCTGTCATCTACAGCGCCGCCTCTGCGCCCTCAAAAACATAAAGCGAGCCTATGATATCTAGCGGCAGATGTGGAAAAGCTTGGAGAAAACCTCGTGTAAAAACTCTGTTAATACGAACTGTTATTCACCTGTGACTGGAGGAGTGAAAAGATGCGAAGCAAGCATTTTATTCGTAGACAGAAATGATGGGAAACGTGGGTTTAGAGGTGGCACATGAAGAGGTGGAGGAGAATGAGAGACAAATTTGTCCGTGGTAAAAAAAAGTCTCTTAAATACAAAAAACACATTATAAACACAATAGTAAATGCACTAGCTTGGAATACATACGACAGGATACCACAGAAAAGTGCTATGCCCTCTGTTGTCCTTGCTGGGAATTGCTTTGCAACACTCCCCAGGAGACGGAGAAGTCCAAGAGCAAAACGTCTCCGTCCGTGCATGTGTGTCTTCCTCGTGGAGCTGATGGAGATGTATAAATTAGGCTTTAGAATCTCTCAGGAACTCGAGATTTCACCCAATCAATCATCAGAGCCATGGTTCCATTCGAGCACTCAGCGTGGGTTTGTGGCATGTTAAATAGTAGTGTCTGCAGAACCAGAAAACTGCTTTCCTGTAGCTCAGTCTCTCCTCGTGTTTACAGTCAGATCTCTAAAGCTACCATTGGTTGAGCCCCTCCCTATTTCTGTGATTACAACTGGAAGGAACACCTGTTGTTCATGAATGCACACCTATAGCCGGCCAACAGAGCTACACACATTGTTTTACAACTATTATTCTCACGTTGTTCTGATCACACACTACACACGCACCCACCCACACACAAATGTATGTGTGTGTGTGTGTGTGTGTGTGTGTGTGTATATATATATATATATATATATATATATATATATATATATATATATATAAACACACACACATGTATGTGTGTGTGTGTGTACCCACCCTTTTTGGAGTCCCTGGGACGAGTGCTAGATAGTGCTCCATCAGGGGACTCCATTGTCCTGCTGGGGGACTTCAATGCTCACGTGGAAAATGACAGCATGACCTGGAGTGGTGTGATTGGGAGGAACGACCCGCCTGATCTGAACTCGAGTGGTGTTTCGTTATTGGACTTCTGTGCAAGCCGCAGCTTGGCCATAACGAACACCTTGTTCGAACATAAGGATGCCCATCGGTACACTTGGTACCAGGGCAGCCTAGGTCGCAGGTCGATGATAGACTTTGTAGTCATATTATCTGAACTGCGGCCGTATGTTTTGGACACCTGAGTGAAGAGAGGAGCAGAGCTGTCAACTGATCACCACCTGGTGGTGAGTTGGATCAGATGGCAGGGGAAGATGCCGCGTAGACCGGGCAGACCCAAACACATAGTGAGAGTCTGCTGGGAATGCCTGGCAGAAGAACCTGTCAAGACGGTCTTAAACTCCCACCTCCAGCAGAGCTTTTACCGCGTCCCGAGAGCAGTGGGGGACATTGACTCCGAGTGGGCCTTGTTCCACTCTGTGATTGTTGAGGCGGCTGTTGCTAGCTGTGGTCGCAAGGTAGCCAGTACCAGTCATGGTGGCAACCCCCATACCCGCTGGTGGACACCAGAGGTTCGGGGAGCCGTCAGGCTGAAGAAGGAGGCCTACAGGGCGTGGCTGCTCTGTGGGTCTCCGGAGTCAGTGGACAGGTACCGGATAGCCAAGCGGGGTGCAGCAGTTGCAGTTGCCGAGGCAGAATCTCGGGCCTGGGAGGAGTTTGGTGAGGCCATGGAGAAAGACTATCGATCGGCTCCAAAGAGGTTCTGGCAAACTGTTCGGCGCCTCAGGAGAGGAAGGCAGCAACCCGCTCACATTGTTTACAGTGGGGATGGGGAGCTGCTGACGTCAACTGAGGCTATAGTCGGACGGTGGAAGGAATACTTTGAGGAGCTCCTCAATCCCACCAATGCGCAATCTGAGGAGGAACGAGAGCCGGGAGACCTGGGGATGGACTGTCCAATCTCGGGGCAGAAGTTGCTGAGGTAGTCAAACAACTGCACAGCAGCGGAGCCCCGGGGGTGGATGAGATTCTTCCTGGGTATCTCAAGGCTATGGATGTTGTAGGGCTGTCGTGGTTGACACGTCTCTGCAAAATTGCGTGGTCATCGGGGGCAGTTCCTGTGGAGTGGCAGACAGGGGTGGTGGTCCCCATCTTTAAGAAGGGTGACTGGACGGCGTGTTCCAACTATAGGGGGATCACACTCCTCAACCTCCCTGGAAAGGTCTACTCCAAGTTACTAGAGAGGAGGGTCCGATCGATAGTTGAATCTCAGATTGAGGAGGAGCAATGTGGTTTTCGTCCTGGCCGTGGAACTGTGGACCAGCTCTATACCCTTGCAAGGGTGATGGAGGGGGCATGGGAGTTTGCCCAACCAATCCACATGTGTTTTGTGGATTTGGAGAAGGCTTATCACCATGTCCCCAGGGGCACCCTGTGGAGGACGCTCCAGGAGTATGGGGTGGGTGGCTTTCTGTTAAGGGCCATTCAGTCCCTTTACCAGAGGAGCGTGAGTTTGGTCCGCATAGCCTGTAGTAAGTCGGACCTGTTCCCAGTGAGGGTTGGATACCGCCAGGGCTGCCCTTTGTCACCGGTTCTGTTCATTACCTTTATGGACAGAATTTGTAGGCACAGCCGTGGTGTGGAGTGTGTCGAGTTTGGTGGCAGGAGAATCTCGTCTCTGCTTTTTGCGGATGATGTGGTCCTCCTACCTTCATCCAGCTCTGACCTTCAGCTCTTGCTGGGTAGGTCCACGGCCAAGTGTGAAGCGACTGGGATGAGGATCAGCACCTCCAAATCTGAGACAATGTTTCTCGGCCGGAAAAGGGTGGCTTGCCAACTCCGGGTCGGGAGAGAGGTCGTACCTCAAGTGGAGGAGTTTAAGTATCTCGGGGTTTTGTTCACGAGTGAGGGTAGGAGGGATTGGGAGATCGACAGGCAGATTGGTTCAGCGTCTGCAGTGATGCGGACGCTGAGCCGATCTGTCGTGGTGAAGAGGGAGCTGAGCCAGAAAGCCAGGCTCTCGATTTACCGGTTGATCTACATCCCAATCCTCACCTATTGTCATGAGCTTTGGGTAATGACCGAAAGAACGAGATCGCGGATACAAGCGGCCGAAATAAGTTTCCTCCGTAGGGTGGCCGGGCTCAGCCTTAGAGATAGGATGAGGAGCTCGGACATTCGGGAGGGACTCGGAGTAGAACCGCTGCTCCTCCGGATCAAAAGGAGTCAGTTGAGGTGGTTTGGGCATCTGGTCAGGATGCCTCCTGAACGCCTCCCTGGGGAGGTATTTCGGGCATGTCCTACCGGCAGTACGCCCCCGGGTCGACCCAGGACACGTTGGAGAGGTTACATCTCTAATCTGGTCGGGGAACGTCTTGGGGTCCTGCCGGAGGAGCTGGTGGAGATGGCCGGGGAGAGGACAGTCTGGAGCTCCCTAGTTGGGATGCTGCCCTAGCGACCCAGACACGGATAAGCGGAGGAAGACCACGATGACGATGATATATATAGTAAGACTTTTTTGTCCATAAGAAATATAGCAAACTCTGAATCAGTGTAGGTAAGTCCTCCAACGCTTGCCCACGCTCTGTGAGGGATATCTGTATGCAAGCGGATGTCTGACGCTATTGGCTAATGCTAAGCAGCGCTCAATTCAGACTGCATAGGACTCTATGGGTCGGGGGTGGGCTTAGCAAAGAACAAGCCAGATTTTTAACCAACACCGACAGACGCATGCACATCACACCCATCCTCGCAGATTTACACTGGCTCCCAGTCAAATTTAGGATTAACTTCAAGGTCTTGTTATATGTTTACAAGGCTTTGTACTGCCCATCCCCATCCTATCTGACAGACCTGCTGACCCCATATGTTCCCGCCCGTGCCCTTTGGTCAGCAGATCATCTGCTGCTTGTTGTTCCGAAGGTTTGGTACACATCACGGGGGGAGTGTGCCTTCTCTTATGCAGCCCTTAAACTCTGGAACTCTCTGCCCCTCCATGTGCGTCTGG
The DNA here is from genome assembly GCF_043380555.1 of Nothobranchius furzeri. Classification (NCBI taxonomy): domain Eukaryota; kingdom Metazoa; phylum Chordata; class Actinopteri; order Cyprinodontiformes; family Nothobranchiidae; genus Nothobranchius; species Nothobranchius furzeri. The sequence goes on from NC_091741.1 coordinate 76,361,989, forward strand.
CTCCCTCTGTTAGCACTTCAAGTCGGCCCTGAAAACGCACTTCTTTAGCATTGCCTTCCCTCCGTGACACTTTTCATGACGATTTAGCACCGGATTTGAGTTTTTAATTCCGTTTTTATGATTCAGTTGCTCACTTTTGGCACCTCGCACCATCTGGTATTTTATTTTGTTTTATTTGTGCCATTTCAAATGTTTTTATCATTCGTCGCATTATTTTATTTTTATAGTGCTGTTAACTGTTCTCCTATTTTATTGTTTTTAGTAGGAATTTTTATCTCTGACTATTTATGCTTTTTTCTTATGTATTTTGCCTGTTCTTATTGTGTTTCTCGGTCAAGCATTTGGCTTTTTTATGTACAGCACTTTGGTTAGCTGCCATGCAATTTTGAAATGGTGCTTTATAAATAAATATGGTATGGTATGGAAACAAAATTGATGTATTGTCTACATTATATCATAGTACATGGTCAGACTGTCACTTTTACTTATTTGTAATAAAGCATACATAAATCCTGAAAAGGGTTGAACTCTGGATTTCTGCTTTAATGCCATCAGATTCATTCAAATCTGTTAAAAGTGAAAAGAACATTTTTAAAACTCCAAGTCTTGGTGTTTATTCTTCTTATTCATTATTTTCTTTCATCTCTATGCTTGATTGTCCCTTTTCTAATCTGTGGACCACACACACTGACACATGCAGCAGAATCCTTTTGTACTGTTTTTATACCAACAAAACCACAGAGATAAACTGAGGAGAAACCCCCCTCATGCTTTCACCTGTCAGGTGTTTTGTTAACTCGGCTCAACTCATTAATCCCCATGGCCTACAAAGAAAATAAGCAACTGAGGTTACTAGAAGTGCATTCACCCTGTAACCACTCTGAGGGTTGAGGGTAGCTTTAAAGGTGATTTCTGCCTTTCAGTGTTGTCATTATTACATTTTTTCTTTAACTTTAAAACAAAAAATCGGATAAGTTACAACTCCTTGAAAGAACTGGCAATGGCAAACACACAGAGGTTTGTTTTGTTTTCTGTTGTTTCCGTTGGAGACTTTGCTGCCTTCCTCTAAAATTGTATTGCTAAACAATTTAAATATAATCATCACATATGTCCCAACAAAACCTCTGTACCTAAGTACAATAATACATGTAAATGAGGAACCACATCATTTAGAGATCCAAAGCAACAATGGTGATCCATTCATGCTTCTTTTTGCTTTATTCCTTAGGCTTGGACAAACATTTTACCAAACCTTTTAAAATGCTCTAACATTTGTTTTAGTCCTTGTTTGCAGAGATACAAATTAATGAAATGAATTTAAATGAACTATGTTTGGTCTGCCTATATGCATGAAAAGCAGATAGTATTGGTAAATTGGTAAATAAACGTGAGTCAAATGTATATATAACATTGTATACTGTATACATACATATATATATATATATATATATATATATATATATATATATATATATATATATATATATATATATATATATATATATATTAGGGATGAGCGAGTACACCACTATCTGTATCTGTATCTGTATCTGTTCAACCAACTAAATTATCTGTATCTGTACTCGGAATGGGCGTGGCATAACCCGGAAGTGGGCGTGGTTTAACCGGAAGTGGACGTGGTTTACATCAATGTATTATTTTAGGTCTGAAATTGATATGGATTGATCAGAAGTTGATATGTGTATTGTTTATTTGAAAACTATTTACAGAGCAGCCTCAGAATTGAGATTAAATATTTTTGATCACAATAGTAAAGAAACTATTACAGAACAAGTGTTTCAATAAAATCAGAACATTAATATTTGAGTGCATGGATTAATACATCTGAACTCATGCAGTAGGAACTAGGAAATATGAAATGCTAGAACCAGACACAACTTTATATATACTTTTTAATTTTAATTTGATTAAACTGATTTTTTTCTTAACGTTCTTGGCATTTTCCCACACAAAGTTAAACAAAGAAATGTTGATTAGTGTGTGTGTGTGTGTGTGTGTGTGTGTGTGTGTGTGTGTGTGTGTGTGTGTGTGTGTGTGTGTGTGTGTGTGTGTGTGTGTGTGTGTGTGTGTGTGTGTGTGTGTGTGTGTGTGTGTGTGTGTGAGAGAGAGAGAGAGAGAGAGAGAGAGAGAGAGAGAGAGAGAGAGAGAGAGAGAGAGAGAGAGAGAGAGAGAGAGAGAGAGAGAGAGAGAGAGAGAGAGAGAGAGAGAGAGAGAGAGAGAGAGAGAGAGAGAGAGAGAGAGAGAGAGAGAGAGAGAGAGAGAGAGAGAGAGAGAGAGAGAGAGAGAGAGAGAGAGAGAGAGAGAGAGAGAGAGAGAGAGAGAGAGAGAGAGAGAGAGAGAGAGAGAGAGAGAGAGAGAGAGAGAGAGAGAGAGAGAGAGAGAGAGAGAGAGAGAGAGAGAGAGAGAGAGAGAGAGAGAGAGAGAGAGAGAGAGAGAGAGAGAGAGAGAGAGAGAGAAAAAACACCTGACCGGAGCCGAGGTAGTGACAACAGCACGTCAGCTCTGTCTTGTCAAATGCACCATGTCAGTTACGAAAAAAGTAACTTTAAATATTCAACCGAAAAAGAGGCGAGCTGAAGAAAACCTAGGGAAAACTGAAGAAACGTGAGAAACAGTGAAGCCATTACAGCGAGATCCGTTACTGTCTGTGTGTGTGCGTGGATGAGCCGGACGGACTGCGCTCCTGGTCGGCTAGAGTGTTTTGTAAGTAGGGAGGGGCGGGCGCTCTATGTGACTGGCCAATCACAGAGCGTGAAGACAGTCAGTTACCCAATGAGGATTTTCCTTCTGCACGATTACAGATAATGACTCGTTTTACTTGTTTCATGCTCGTATTCGTCAAAAATGCGTTATCCGTACCGGATACTCGTCTGAAACGAGTATCCGGCTCATCCCTAATATATATATATATATATATATATATATATACATATATATATATATATATATATATATATATATATATATATATATATATATATATACAAAAGCACAAAAGCCATGAGCTTTTTTACAAGTGGCCAAATGAGTTTTCTCTGCGGGGTGGCTGGGCCCAGACTTAGGAATAGGGTGTGGAGCTCGGACATTCGGGAGAGACTCGGAGTAGAGCCGCTGCTCCTCCATATCAAGAGGAGCCTGTTGAGGTGGTTTGGGCATCTTGTTAGGATACCTCCTAGACACCTACCCAGGGCGGTGTTTCAGGCATGTCCTGCTGGCGGGTTGGCCCCCTGGTTGACCCAGGACACATTGGAGAAAGTATTCCTCCGAACTGGACAGGAACACCTTGGGGTCCTGCTAGAGGAGCTGGAGGAGGTGGCCGGTCTGGAACTCCATAGTTGGGATGCTAACCCTCGTGACCCGGACCCGGATAGGCGGAAGAAGACGAGATGAGAGACGAGACAAAAGTAATCCATAATGACAAATGTGTGCATATGCAAATGCATTAAGTTCCTTACTTCCTTAATATATTTTGAAACTTCATTATAAAATAAATAAAAACCCATATTAAAACGTATTTACTTTACTGATACACGACATACATGGTGGATAGATAAGCTATTCAGCAAAAGCAGAGATCCTTTTTTTCATACTCCAAACCTAGAAAGGTGTGGAAACCATCAGCGGAAAGGGCAAAGTTTGAGCTTTGCACGTTCAGTTTGCCTTCCCTTTGAACCTCCCTCTGACAGAGGAGGAGCTCGCTGAACAGCAGCACTCTGTTTCCTCTGTGGTCAACCAGCAGCTACTGGAACCTCATGCCATGCAGGGCCAGCACTTTAGTTTATATTTAAACAAGCAATTCCTGCTCACCACTTCCATGGAATGGAAAGGAGGAAAAAAGAAGAGCCAGTCTGTAATTCACAGGAAGAGATTTTAGGAGGAAAAAAAAGCTGAAATGGCTGAGGCAAAGAGGTTGTTAAAACACAGAAGAGAAAAAGCCTGTTGAATAGAGCATGGTGAGTGCTGAGTGGTGGGCGTTGTGGCTTGTAGGAGCAAACAAAACATACATCATTGTCTCTGTGTGATCCTTTGGCCTGAAAGATCACTTTACCAGCTCGTTCATCTAAATAGATTGGAGTGAATTTTAAACAGTAAAGATGTAACATTGTGCTTCTTTAGAAAGCAGCACAAATAGAAAAATATGCACATATAAGACTTGGTAAAGTACTTTGTAACATTAGAATGGGGTTTGTGTTCACACTAACCTAAACTGCATTTAATGATGTCTAGTGAATGAAAAAAGAAACTTCATTTTCATAATATCCAAACCTATTTACTTGCTCAAAGTTCCCTTGTGCAAGACAGTGGTTTGCAGCCGCATGCAAAAGACCCAGATATATTGTTTCCAGAGCTCTCCCAGGATGCTATTTCAAAATTGTCATCTCAACATAGTTAGCTGAACCTGTCATTTCAGTCACCAGGAATAAGATTCTGTGGTTGTGCGTGACAAGAGCAAAGAGCTTTTTGGAGAAATGGTAGGGAAACAAGCCTGTTTTGTGCAAGCCAGGGGGTTAAAGCTGTTGACATTACAAACTGTTGCATTTAGATTGCATCTCCATAAAGTCATCTTCTCCCTTTTACATAGACTTTTTTTCATTTTTGTATGCATGTATAGCCTATGTAATAATTATGCAATCCTTTTTGCAAGACATAACAAAAAAGCTTGAAAAGGTAAGCTTTTTTAGGTAGCCTATGTTGACCTCAGGTGCAATCATAAAAACATTGACTTTTAAACAAAATCCTGAATATTGGCTTTTCTCTTTAATTACGTGTATTTTTTTTCAAGCTACTGTGAAAGAATAAAATGTTTTGGTTGTAATTATTTGTGGAATTTCAGCAACCTCAGCTGCTTGAGTCTTAGTGTAAAATCTACATTTTACAGTGTATTTCTGAGACCATCTTATCTTGGCTGGAGTGCAATTCACATTTCTAGTAAAGTTTTAAATTTGTTCTGTAAAGAAGTAATGTAATGATCTTGTTGTTTCTGTCATTACCCACAGCTCATGACCATGAGTGGAAGGTGGAACAAAGATGTATTGGTGAATTAACAGCTTTGACTTTTGTCTCAGCTCTGTCTTCACTTTGACAAGTCAGTATAGCACCCTAATCACTTTGCAATATTGAGTTTACTACAACCCTTGATTTACATCTGTCACTCAATTCCTTCTTTATTATTCCTTAGACGTCATCTAAGAAATAAATTTAGAGCCTGGAATTGGTTTGGACATTTTCCCCCCAGAAGCTTAAAGACAAAGCTTGAAGCTGCTGGCAGCCTAACAATGTTTCAGATGCTTCACAAGCTTTTTCTTTCTCTCTTTTTTTTCATGTCACAATGTTGCCTTCTACCTGCCAGTCACAAAAGATTAGAGAAGCCAGCAAGTTGACATGTTGGACAAACGTAATGTCTCACTGACTGAAAGGTTTAACAGATTAGACTGTTCTGCTGTGGGAGGACCAACAGGCCAGTTATCAATCGTCCATGTGCCTGCCTCATGCTGTAGCCCGGAGAGCTGAGCATTTCAAACAAATAAAGCTGTCACTGGAAAAAACAAACAAAACTAACAAGCAAAAAAATAAAACATGTATGCAAAGTGGGCACATCAGGTGACAGATGAAATGACATTTGACAACTCAGTAAAAAAGCTGTAATTTATTCAACTTTTTGAGCATCTTGAATATATTTAGCACTATGGAGGCTCCAGCTTGTTTTCTTAACACTAGAACTCCCAGGAACCGCCAGTTTGACGGCTGTCACTTTGGCCATTAAATGCAGGCTGACGATGACGTTGTGGATCAAAATGGTTCAAGTGTGTTTATAATTAACTCTTTATGAATGTGTGAAACTTACGAATGTGTGAACCTAATAAAACTGTAAGACAATATAATTTTAATCTAAACCTTGAAAAGAAGTCTCTCTATTGTTCGCTTGGTAACCGACACGGATCTTTTCCGTGGATAGGGGTGAGAGGTCCCAGATCGTCTTCCGCATTGCTGTCAGAGTCTCTGCTGCTTCCTACTGACCCGTTTTCATCAGTTTTCCCCTCTCCTCCTGAAGCAGCTTCATTTCTCATGCATGTTTCACTGAGAATGTTCTTCTCAGCCACTATTTCACTCGCAGTACGAACGGAGAGGAAGCGCGTGCGAGCTGGAAAGTTGGTTGCTTAGCAACGGCGATGCTGTCTGTTAGTCATGGATGAACGTTACCATGTAACCAATAGAGCGGTCAAATTGACGGCTTGTGGGATACGAAGACAAACACAGCTATATTTATTTTTTGATACATTATTTTATGGAAATTATAAAGCAAAAATAAAGGACACATAAAAATAGGAAAAGCCAGGACAACATGAGATCCATCTAACTAAAGTTATTACATACCAAAATATGAAAACTGTCAAAATGACTGCCTTGGGAGTTCTAGTATTAAAGTGACAGAGCCCTAAAATGGCTCATTCTGGAAGGTACTGAAAATGTAAAGATTAACTGCTGAAACTGCTTTATGTGAGAGGGATTAGTGCAAAGAACTTCATGAACATGTTTTGTATTGACCATATAAGTATTATAACTTCAGACAAGATGTCACAATATGTCTCCTTTAATGAGACGAATAGCAAAAAGCTAAGGTCAGCATTTTACACTAAAACATATGCAGTCATCAATAGTGTGATACTGAATGAACAAAAAAAGTTTAATCCCCCAAACTAGAGAATTTAGGATTTTACTCTCAAGTGTAGCATTTATAATAACAGTGTGACTTCAGTTTTAAAAATCAGTAAGTGTTTTTTTAAGCTGTGCGTTCTGTAGAACTTAAAGATCATATTATGATGCCCATCAAAATACGTGACAGAAACTTCATTGTCACAGTGTTTTGGCCATTTTGGTTGATTTCTTGTACATCATTAGTTTCATTTATTCTCACTTTCATTTTATTTTTAATGTGTGATTAGTTTGATTACTGATTCCTATTGATTATTACATGATTACAATGATTTGATGACTTTTGGACCCTCTCATTAATCAGGAGGATTGAAAGCATGCTGGGGGTGGGGGGTGCAAATGTTGCTGTTTGTCTTGTGTCAGCCAGAGGCGACTGAAGGCTTTTTCAAATGGTTTTCTGACCACTTTCTGAACTTGCTGAATGACAATGTTATTGTTGTTTTTTTATGGTGAAATAAATTATTGTTTGAATTTTAGGCATAACTTTTCAAGAAATAAACAGAATATATATTATTAAATAAATTAAGATAAATTCACGTTACAAAACTTTTTTTCGTTCTGCTGACAAATTCAGCTTTAATGCGAAAAGCAAAAATGTCTGCAACTCAACTCTTGAGAATGCTGATGCAAAAGTCGTGTTAAAAATAAAATTTAGTTTAGTTGTTGTACAGATGACAGGTTGACAAGGGAACAAAACGTTATACTCCTGCATAAATTATTTTGATGTGCATGTTTTTACAAATTAAGCTTTGACTAGAAGATATATGCTTGTTCTGTCCTTGTCAAATACATCTAAAACTAAATCACAGACAGTACAGGACTTATAAAAAAGCAACGTTAAGTGAATAATCATTAATGTTGTTTTTCTGCAGAGTATATCAGAGCCAGAAGTCCCTGCGCTCCCACCACCATCCCTGCAGGGTGTTGAGGAGCTGTCAGAGGCTGTGGCAGGGCTGAGTACTGTGGAGGAGGTCATGAAATACCTGGAACCAGAACGATGGCAGCTGGACATGGAGGAGCTGTACAAGCCCACATGGCAGGTTCTAGGGAAATCCTTCATTCTTAACAAGAAGGCAAGAGGTAAGATGTTTCAATGTGTTCAATGTAGATTAAAAATAATAATAATTAGAACTTAATACAAAAGTTAAGTGGCATGATGACTAAACACTAATGCCTCTGTCCCACTGCAGGGGACCGCTATCAGTCTGCAATTTTTAGTAAAGTGTTTCTGTTGCATTTTAAGCTCTCATGTTGGCAAGCGGTGGGGGTACAACATACCGCCATGTGTCATGCGCCATTTTATAAATAAGTTTTACAATTATTCAGTATTTTTGTGTTGCAGTATATGGTCTGCAGAGCTAAGGACAAAAAAGAAATGTTCACCGACAGGCACCACAAGTGACTCCAGAGTGTATTCGCTCAGTCCAGTTCTGCCTCGCCACCTCGGTTTGCTGGTCTGTGGCTATATATAGCATCCAGCGTGTCGTAGCGCCTCCATGTATGTTTCCCATTCCTACCCTGGCTGTTTCTGTCTTTAACTTTTCTAAATTGGGGTTTTAATTTCTTCAACTTGGCCCAACACCGTTCTGATGTCCGCTCCAATCCTTTGGCTGCCATCCACTGAGAAATTTCTTTAAAAACTTGCATTCCTTACCGATCCATCTAGAGTTTGGACTATCATGATGATGGTGAAGCTCTGAAGCTAATCAAGCCTTGTTGCTACTTATCAGGCATTTTCACATCTGTGTACAACTAATGAAAATACAAGCAGCGCAAGTCCAAGGTTTGTTTTGCTTGTGGCAAGTAGTGATTTATTTCTGTCCCCCAATCAGTGAACTGTCCTGCCCTAACTGTACCGCTCCACAATGATGGCCCTAAAACAGGAGGGGGCCACAAAAGTGGCATCTGTGGCATGTTCCGGGTCAGTTGTTTGGACCGGCTTTACAACTGGAACAGAAAAAATGGCACCCCACCCCATCCTGAATCCTGCAGTGGATCTGAACTATAAAGAAGCAAATTGTAAGAAATGTAAACATTTAGTTCTAAATTAGTTTTAATAGCTTGTTTTATGCTTTTGAGGAGGTGCTGATCTCAACCTGCTGAGGGAAGAAGTCCGACTGTACAGCTGCACACCACGCAACTATTCTGTATCCTTGAGAGAAGAGCTGAAACGGACTGATGTCATTTTCTGGCCCAGCTGCCTCCTTGTGAAGCGTTGTGGGGGAAACTGTGCCTGCTGCTCTCACCACTGCTACGACTGTCAGTGTGTCCCTGCCCGGGTTGCAAAGAAATACCATGAGGTAACTCGTTACAGAATGTGATTTATATACTGATAGCCGTATACATTTATATACATAAAAGCAAATTTACCAACTGGTAAATTTTGTATATCAGAAATTACAATGTAAATGCTTTTCTGTCACCCATATAAATTGCCCATTTTGAATGCTTGGATTGTTTTGTTAGTAAATGGAGATAAATACATGTCTAGCTTAGAGGAAAGAAAGAAAACAATCTTTTATATGGCGCCTCTCAAGATAAAAATCATAAGTCTCTTCACCAAAACAAAAAATATATAAAAAATATGTTTTTCAAAATGAAAAAAAAAATGTTTAAAATTACAAAATATTGTGATTTAAAAAATATATGGAAAGTGAGAGAGAAAATGAATATTAAAGAGGGAAATCATTGGATCCTGGGAAAGGTGGAATAAGAGCAGAATAAGGAGAGGGTGATGATGAAGGTCACGCAAAAGCCAGCCTGGTACACTGCACAACCAGTAGGCTTTGATCCCTGGACCTCAGGGACCTGCTGGGGGTGTAGGGACTGAGAAGATCATCAGTGTACGATGGTGCTTGTCCATGTAAGGCCCTATAGACCAGAACCAGGATCTTGAAATGAACCCTGAAGTTGACTGGCAGCCAGTGAAGCTAGAGGAGAAGTGGGGTGATGTGGGTGTGTTTGGAGGACTTGGTCAGAAGCCGAGCACAGGCATCCTGAACCACCTGTAGACGGTTCAGGGAGGTTCTGCTCAGACACGTGAAAAGAGAGTTACAGTAGTCTCAGCATGAGGAGATGAAGATGTGGATAACTGTCTCAATTTCAGAGCGGGACAGAATGGGACTCAGCTTAGCAATGTTCCTGAGATGGAAGAAGGAAGAGCGAACAAGAGAAGTGACATGAGGATCCAGGGTGAGAGTTGGGTCAAAGGTCACACCAAGATTCCTGACGGAAGGTTTGGTGTAGAAAGCAAGCTGACCAAGAGAGTCTCTGACTTTGGGAACCAGCTTGTCTGGGGCACAGATGAGGATCTCAGTCTTATCTTCATTCAGCTGTAGAAAGCTCCCAGCCATCCAGGTTTTGATAGAGTCTAAGTATGTGTGTAACAGCTGCAGCTTAGACATCTCATGGGGCTTAAAGGAGATGTACAGTTGGATGTCATCTGCATAAAGATGGTAGGAGATTCCTTAAAAAGGAGCTCTTAAATTTGTATTAAAAATGTTGTTGCTTAGTAAATGCACAAATCCAATAAGTGTTTGCTAAATTACCAATGAGTTTGGTCAGTGTTTTAAGAGTATTAATATTTGCATGAGGGTTTGAGCATAAATTATGTACCAATAATTTGTGTTTGTGGATTTCATAGCAATGCTACCTTAAAAAGTAAAGGATTTGATAGAGTCAAATGTTGTTTTTACTACAATAATTGTGTCATTATATGATATTTTAATTTAATTAGTAGGTCAAGGAGGAAATTGTCCAAAGTTCAAAAGACATAAAATTTATGCGCAGTTATTAAATTATTTTCTTTATATTCCCGAGTCACTGTAGAGTCACGCAGCATGACATAAACAAAGTTTTATGTACTTTCTTGGCAGGTTTTACTGTTGAAACATCGAGGTGGTGGGCGAGGCCTGCTGAAGTCCATGACTGACGTCCCCTTGGAGCACCATGAGGAGTGTTCCTGTGTGTGTAAAGATGACTAGAACTGACCTCAGACATGCCAAACAGTTGTTAATGGAAAGCACATGGGACATTAGGAATGAGCCTTTGCTGCTGTTCTGTACCTCATCCACTTCCTCTGGGAGCTAACAAGATTCTTCCTTCATACTGTTGTCCTTTCAGTAATTGGATGAAGCAGAACAGACGGGAATCTAATAAATCTTCTGAATGGATGCGGCCATGGTGGAATACCAATAGTGTGCTTGGGATGCATTTTAGAGTGACTAAAATTCACTGAAGCAGATGTGGACTATTACCTATGAGTTCTATTTTTCAGCTCAAGGCGTTTGCCTCCTACTTTTTTAAAGATCAGTTGGTGTGGGCTGACTCTGTCATATACTGTACAATGGAAGCTCATATTTTCAAGTAGTGTTTGATGTCCATAAGTGAGCTGACTCCATCGGCTTTAATTCCCCAGCTTTTTGTATTTTTATCACCGACGCAAAGAGAGGTGCTGTTTATGAGTAGTTTATCTTTGCTTTCTTCATTTTTTCTCTTTGCTATGGATTTAATCAGAGGCACAAAGCATCTGCTTAAGACTGCATTATGTGTAAATATTTTATTTTCGCATGTCTTTTATACCATTGTGCCTTTTCAAGCAAAGATTCTCAAGGAGAAAAAGTTGCACAGTGAGTCAGTTCTTTGGATAAAACGTCTTCCTTTGATTTGTCTTTGCAATGTTGAATTTGCTTGTGTCAGGAATGCCGAGCATCAAGCGATTTTTGCTAAATGATTGTTCATAATATTTATTTGTTTCATGAAAGGGAATTCAGATCCACTGAGCTTTGTTTGATATATATTTTTTTTTTTGCTGTACAGTAGTTTTAGCGTGCGTTTCTCCACTTTTAGCCAACTTTTCATTTCATCATGGATGTTTTCAATTTTTTTGTACACCAAAGCTATTTATAAGAACCTTTGGAACAACTGTTTGTGTATGTTGTTGTAATGAATGCAATAATTAAAAATATTCCATTTCTACCCTGATAGTTGTGATATGTGTGTTTCACTGGCTTCTTACTGAATCACTGGGTCGCCTCTTTTTGGTTCTTGGTTAGAACTGATGACAAGCTGATAGAAAAGTTTATTTTAAAGGACAACATTTTTTTTTCTCTAGCTAGCAAAATCTATGTGAAATAGAGACATTAAGTGTTAGCCACAACAAAGTGAGATTTGTTAGCCCATGCCTGTTAATCTGCCTGAATTTGGAAGAACCACAACACCTAAGCTGTCGTTAGCTTTGCTGTGTCATGTTCTGTGTCCCTTGGTTCCCCGGCCCCTCCAGTTCCCACTCCAGGTTCTCCTTTTGTGTCTCATTGTCTGCATCTCATTTATGTGTCTCCTGTGCTCATTTAGTTATCCTCCGGTTGTGGCTCCGGCCTCTTGTTTCCCCAGCTTAGTTTGTGTGTCAGTATGTGTGTGTGTGTTTGTGTTAGTCCTTCCTCAGTCTTACCCCGGCTTTCCACAGGCGCCGTCAGCAGCACGTTACTGCAGCAGCACGTCATAGCTGCTGATAGGAACCGCTGTGGTCAACAGAACCTTTTCCACGGGAGCCGTCAGCAGTGCGAGTCGGCCGCGTCTCAGGAGCAGCATGTCGCGGCCTTTACGCGCCGGTTCTATTTCCTACGCGCGACGCCTCTGAAACGGGTCAATTTAGACATGTTTGGGGAAGGAAAGACAGGAAATCGGACGCGGAAATGGAGAGAAGCACCCGAGATTTTCAGAATAAAGAACGTACTGCCTTCCGGTTGCTTTACTTTTAAAAAAGTTACTAACTGTGCGGCCCCGTGAGAAGTTATCACCTAGCTAGCAGTCTCCTTTGTTTTTCAGGTCCGTATTGGCGATTATAAAACGGACAGAACATAAAACACAAACCATGTTGTGATTTTCTCCTGCTTGTTGTTGTTTACTGACGAAGTCACTCGTGTGACTTCGTGCTCTGTCGGTGACAGCTGCTCCCCTGCTGCTTCGCGTCTCGTGGGAAGGGCCAAGCAGCAGCTTACGCGAGCAAGACGTGCTGCTGCAGTAACGTGCTGCTGACGGCTCCCGTGGAAACCCGGGGTCAGGTTCAGTTTTATGTTTAGGTTTATCTGCCCTCCATTGGTTCTGTTTTCCCCATTTAGATCATTTGTGTCACCTGCCTTTCCTCCAGCCCTCACTCCACACACCTGCTTCCTGTTTCCTTAATTGTTCTCCCTGTGCATTTAAGCCCTGTCTTGTCACTCTGTGTTTGTCAGTTCATTGTTGCTGTCAGTGTTGTTCCTCAATGTGGTTTATCTTGTCAGTTCTGCCTGTTCCTCTGGTATTTTTTGGATTTTGGCTCCCAGCCTTTGGATTTATTCTTTATTTTTAACTCATCCTACAATAAAAGGATTTCTTTATTTTCAACTCCTGCCTCGTGTCATCCTGGGTTCTGCATTTTGGGTCCAAACCATCCTTTCAACGTGACATGCTAGGCTTTGCTGTTTCATCTTGTATAGCATGCTCTGATTCATGCTAATTCTCTCTTAGTGGACAATTGCTGGACTTGACTTGAAACTCAATGTGCATCAAAAAGAACAGTTTTTCCTGAGATCAATGGTTTGTTTCTCCTCGTTGAACCATGCTATTAGGTCAGTACTTATCAATTAGTGGCTGTCGGGGTGGTGTGGGGCTGGGCAGGAGAATGTAAATGGTAAATTACCTGAATTTATATAGGACCTTCTCAATTAAATTCAATTCAGTTTATTTAGATAGCTCTAAATCATGAGTCGTCTCAAGGCACTTTACCAAGTAAACATTAATAGAGTTCTGGGGCCTCGTTTATCAAGCTTGCTTACGCACAAAACTGGGTCGGAAAACTGCGTAAGCAACTTTCCATGCAAACTTTAGGATTTATGAAAGAAAACTTAGTGGAAAAATGTGTGCAACTTTAAGTTGACTAAGGACCTGGCTTACGCACATTTTGGACATGGAGAGCACCTGCAGTGCTGCTGCTGAGAAGGATAAAATAATGAAAACTTGCAGCATTATCACTTGTACTGCTTCATTTTCACACAGAACAAGACCCATCACATGCGAGTGTACACACATGCGCGCACACACACAAGCGTGTGGGCGCTCACACACACAGCCTGAAGCGCAGAATTCGGAATGCAGATTATCAGCAGGGGGACAGATTGAGACAGAATGTCATGCGTCTGTGACAGTGTCTGTCCTGTCACTGTGACCCAATTGATCATGCGCCCTGTTTGGCTGACTGGTTAGCGCGCGTGCCTTTCACCCGGGAGTCTGGGGATCCAATCCCAATTGGATTTTTTTTTTATATATACGCCACAGATCTCTCTGAAGAATTCACAACATTGACGGCTTCAGCAACGCTGTGCCACTCCGTGGATTTTCTCTTGTTTTACAAAAGTACTTCCTTTCATTTCTCCACCTCACCCACAGGTACCTCAATTTCTGCTTCTGTGAAATTGCACTTCCTTGATCTGCCTTGATCTACGGTCACCATGTCATTGGTGGAGCGCTGCAACAGCCAGCATATGTATCTGCATGAGATCCACAAGGCACTTTGCATTGACTATTTATGGCAGTAAGTGGGCGTGGTGAGGGCGGGATGTGACTAAAATGCAGCTGAGAAACATTCTCGTTAGTCTCCGATTCATGAAGCAGAGATTGTGTGCAGCTGTGCGTACTCCATGTTTGATAGATCACAAACCTACTTGGCGTAAGTACCTTTTTTTTTTGCTGAGCTTCAGTACGGTTTTAGTAAGGATTCTACGCAATGTTTGATAAATGAGACCCCTGTTCATTAAGCCAATCAGTAAAAAGTTTCCTATATAAGGAACCCAGCAGGTTGCATTAAGTCACTGACTAGTGTCTGAGTCTTTACAGCACTCCTCATAATAAGCAAGCATGCAGCGACAGTGGAGAGGAAAACTCCCTTTTAACAGGAAGAAACCTCCAGAGAATCATGGCTCAGTATAAGCAGCCATCCACCACAACTCACTGTAGCGGTGGCAAATGTGTATTATTATTTGATATTCTGAATAAATATACAATATTTCCTTGCCTGATCTTTATTGTAAATATCAGAAAGTTATAGGGCTTAATCAGAATATTCTAAGATTCTTTGCTTTATTAAGCAATTATACACACTTCGTTTTGATTCATGAAAGAGTCAGGTTAATAATAAAAATGATTTTATTACAAGAAAAACACAACAAGTGAACTAAGCATTTACCGTGAATGGATGGGTCTAAAGGTGATGTAGGCTAATGTGTAAATGAGGTGTTGGTCAGAACTTCCGAATCTCAGAGAGCGGCGTCTCCGGATGAAAATGAATTTGGTTTGCAATTAACTATGAGGTTGATTGTTATCAAAGCACATTCAGACACAAGCTCTCTGTGTTCTACTCTTACCCTTTGGATGACCCTCATCCGTATCCGGAGGTCAGAAGAGGTCGATTGACCTCAGGGCACCCAGGTCCAGTAGATTGACCGTAAGCACTGACTTTCTCCAGTCTCAAGAGATGTCACCAGGTATCACAGGATAGAATCAGCTTGCGTCTCAGAGATAACTCCTAAGAAGTGAACAATTCAGCTTTGTTCTGCAGGAAATGTTTTTCATCAGCTTTGCAGGTGCACAAAAGGTTTCACGACGCATAAAAATCTTGGATGTTTATGGAGTCTTGCAACAGGTGGCCAGTCTGAGCTATTCTCCAGAACTCTCCAGCGCTGAAGAATCTCTGACTGGCTTTAGTTTTAAAGTTTCATTGTTATGGTTTTCACAGCCAGTCAGAGGCAGACAGAAAGGAAGATGTTACCAAGCAACTCTCAGAAACATGCCTTCTTTAATATGGAGGTCCTGATCTGGGTAAAAGGTTTTAGCTATGTGTATGGGACTTTAACTTAGCCGTATTTGTCATGGTGGATGGGCAGGTGTGTGGACCTTGTCGTCAAAACATGGGGAACACATTGCAGTCTAGTGGATAAACAACATCCACTCAATGAGCACAATTAATCAAGCATTTCATTTCATAATACTATAATTATGAGTATTTATAAATAAAAGATTATTTAATGATTATCTAGATTATAAGTCATATAAGGAGTTCATATTGATTTATTAAAATCATTCTTGACATTAGCACTGATTTGAGCTGGATCTTCTGTCTTCTGCAGCTGAGACCTTGAGGAAAGTAAGGTAATGTCGTGATTTAGACTTGTGAAGTCTGAATCCCAGCTTGTGTGAAGGCAGACTTGTTTAAAGGGAACACATGCGATGCTGTGTCTCCTCTCTGACCAGATGTTTAATAGATGGTGGAAGGTCAGGCTGTACCTAAACTGACCATTGCTGGACGCTACAGGATCGAGAAGACAGAGCACACACACACACACACACACACACACACACACACACACACACACACACAGGCACAGGCACACAAACACACACATATATAAGCACACACACACACACACACACACCACATATACCAAGTAGTGTTTCCATGGCTACATTGTGATTTCTTAGTAAACATGCTATTAGTAAGAGATACACTTTATTGTATTTATCCTAGTGAATCTATAATTAATTCAACAGGTAAACTAGTAGTAGCACATTCAATGTCAACGAGAGTAAAATGTTATTATCAGGAGAGGGAGAATGTTTAAGTGGTTAGCAGCAGTGTTCAAGTCGATAGCCCCCTTAATGAGGCCACCACAGCTCAGCAGAACATCATTGTAGCTTCTTCTGGGGAGAAAAACACTTAAGAGAAAAGATAAAGTTCACAGCTGAAATAGCAGGAAATAATGCAATTAGAGAGTAGTGGTGGAAGAATGTATTAGTGTGGAAAGTGGTCAGTATGTCCTCCAGTCTCAGCCTATAGCAGCATAACTACAGATAACTCTGGATAACCTAGGCTTTTAGACGGAGGCATGTTGGAGGCAGGGCAAGGGAGAGCCGTCTTTACCGACTGTACACTCCACCTCCCTGTACTCCCCCACTTGTCCAGATCTGGGCTAACATCAGACTTTAACCAAAGGCCCTCAAATAAAATGTGTTAAGCCTAGTCTTAAAAGTAGATAAGGTGTCTGGCTCACGGACTCAAGTTGGGAGCTGGTTCCACAGGAGAGGAGCCTGATAACGAAAAGATCTGCCTCCCATCTTATTAGATATTCTAGGAACCACCAGTAAACCACATACTGCCCCACTGTTGATGTCTTGGACTTCATTCTTGCCATTCGGCTAGCAGGAATCTACTCAAATGAAAAGCAAAACATGTTCAGAAGACATTAAATCAAATCCATTTGATTTAATCTTACCAAAAATTAAAATAAAAGAATAAAAAACTCAAGATTTGCCAAGACCTGGATGATTTATCATCTGCAAAAACTTAAATGCATCATATATATTGCTCTTTTGTATTTAATAGCTGGATATTGGAACTACTTATAAAGCATCACTTGTTATTTCTGTCAGTCTGTCATCATGACTGTGTTGGTAACTTTACAAGCATTCCCTAAAACCCTATCATCAATCATTATTTCCTTGAAGCTTCCTCATGTCCCATATAAGACACTGAGCATTGTTGTTCTTTCTCCCTTTGGCCATCAGGTCACCCAGCAGGAGGTTTTCATTTGTCCATCTCACACTGCTGTCCTGGCCAATCATTCTGATTTAACTTCCATCCTGGCAGGCGTCTGAGGTGAGGCCAGATGCTCCTGCATAAGCCCGACAGCTCCCAGTGAGGTTTTTATAACATTAAACAGCCTGCATTTCTTGGCCCGTGCAGCATTACTTTGCAGAGGAAACCTCAATGAATTGGCACAAGATATGAAATATCATGGGCAGTTGGTTTTACTCTTGACAACTTTCTGGACGTGTGTGTGTGTGTGTGTGTGTGTGTGTGTGTGTGTGTGTGTGTGTGTGTGTGTGTGTGTGTGTGTGTGTGTGTGTGTGTGTGTGTGTGTGTGTGTGTGTGTGTGTGTGTGTTACAACTACAATCTAGCACTTCCAGCATTCATCCACATGCTCTCTCTGTTATTGTCTACCTCCCCATGAAGCCAATCCAATACCAGGTTACACTGCAGATTCAATGTGTTGTTTTAAGGGGGCAGTAGAACGTTAAACCCCATTTACCTAAATGTTGTTTCATGTCTGCAGCTTGGGGTGTCTAATGTAGCATGCTGGAGCACAATGGTTGCTTGGTGGCTAGAGGCCCAAAGAACCGTTTCCAATAATAAATAAACAGTATTCTACTGACCATTTAAAGGTTCTATATCATGCAACATCCATGTTGTGGAGCTGTTGACGGTATTACGTTTTTATTTCCACATGACCCCCCCCCCCCCCCCCCAAAAAAAAAGTCGTTTTAGGCTTTACTCATGCATTTCCTTGTCTTAGCTGCAAATCATCAGGAGATGGGGTTGTTGCTACATCATGATGCTCTCTTCTTCATCCAGGAAGACAAGTCCGGACCCCTCCTCCACTGAACAGTAAACACTTTCGAACTCTTAAGTTGTAATTGTGATTTCTTCCCTATCTAGTCTGTTCTTTAAATAAAGCCTAGAACACAACAATTAATCTTTGTCTGCTAGAGGAACCAGGATCCCTGTCCACTCCTCCTGATCCTGAAATGAATAATGCTTTTGGAGGGGGGCTATTGGCAATCACTGAGTTGGACATGTTGTCATGAATTTGCGGTTTCCAGGTCTACAGCTGTGTACAATTGTGGAATTCACATGGGAGAAAGCGGGTTCTCTTCTTTCTTTCTTTCTTTCTTTCTTTCTTTCTTTCTTTCTTTCTTTCTTTCTAATTGGTTCAGTGTATATAGATGGAAAGGCCAAATTGACGGGTGTATGTTACTTTTTGATAATTGTAGGGTTGAGCGGTGGTGGTTTTCTGAGAGCTGAGTGTTAGTGGAAATGTAAGGTCTTTCTCATTACTCAAAAACGAATCACAGGTTAGGAAATCATACATAAAGCTGCAAAACAGACATGAGCTGTGTGTTAAATATAAAGGAATTTGAGTCATTTGACAGACAACTCCTATTTAGGCTTTGATTTGCCCAGCCTTTAAATGTCCCACTGTGCCACACTAAGATGAAAAGCTTATGGACTCTGTGAGATCGTATGCATTTAAAGTGCTACTGTAAATTATTTACATTAGCATAAATTGGATTAAACTACTAAGAACTACTAATATAGTGCTGCACAGTAACACACAGACATGTAGTTGAAAAATGTTTCTAAATGCTGCGCCATAATCGCTGCATGTGTGAGTGAGTCAGACTATTACTACCTCCTTCTGAGTGTTACTCTTAAACTGTTAACTACCTTCCTTTATCCTAAAGCAGCTTTGGGTCAGAACGTGAGCTCGCTGTCACCACACATCCACAGTGTTTCACACACCAGGAACGGTGGCTGTGTTTCAGATACACCAGTGGTCCAAGACTGATGAGATCTGACAAGCATCTCTGATGCCATTACTCAAACACACTCAACTCTGTCCACAGCAAGAAGTGAACAGAATCCATTCCAAATCCAATGTGTTTGATGACCCCATAGATAGACCTAATATCTGCAGCTCTCTAAAGGCAGACTTCTTTTTTCTTACTTTTGGTAAAAGAATATACAAAAGTGTGAATCTAGAAGTTTTTTTTGTTGCTTTTCTTTTTCTCTTTATTTATTTCATTCAGTGTTAAATATGTGTGTGTGTGTATATATATATATATATATATATATATATATATATATATATATATATATATATATATATATATATATATATATATATATATATATATATATATATATATATATATATATATATATACACACAACAACAAAAAACATACATAAACATGAACACCAAACAATTTGAATGAAAAGGGGCAGAGGGAAGAAATATCTTATATTATCTGCCCCTATTTACAAACCAAACTTTTTAATAATGCTTCCATACAATTCTCAATAAACAACAAAACAAAATGAAACAGATTCATTTTATATTCCTTTAACTTACAGACCTAATCAGACTCCAACTGAATTTAGGTTATTGTAGTTCTGTAATACACTTGATTTGATACATTTCTTAAATATATTTAGTGACTTTGATTCTTTTATGTCTTTGCTAAGGTTGTTCCATATTCTCACGCCATTTACAGAGATAGTCATTTCCTTCATTCTGGTTCTAAATTTCAGTTTTTTAAATACTTCAGATCCTTTTAAGAAATAATTACTGACTCTTTTTTCAAACATTTTCTGAATGTTGGTGGGTAACGTATTGGTTTTAGCTTTATACATTGTTTGCAATATGTTCATATTCACTAGATCATGAAATTTCAGTAGTTTAGATTTGATGAATAACGGATTGGATGGATCTCTATAGTGATTGTTATTAATGATTCTCAATGCTCTTTTCTGTAGAATAAACAGTGGTTGTGTATGAGTTTTACATGTGGATCCCGACATTTCTACACATTAAGTCAAGTATGGAACAATTAGTGAGTTATACAATGTCAGCAATCCAGAACTGTTCAGTAAAAACTTAACTTTATGTAGTACTGCAATGGCTTTGGCAATTTTACCTCAGATATAACCTGTGTGACTTCCAGGTGATAGCTTCATCAAACATGACTCCTAAAAATGTAGTTTCTTTCACCCTTTGAATGTCCATTCCACTTATTTTTTATTTTTACACCTTTGTTGTCTCTGTCATTAAACAATATAAAATTTGTTTTATTAAGATTCAGTGAAAGTCTGTTTATGTCAAACCAGTTAACTTTTATCAGTTCGTCTTTTATCACTCTAGTTACTTCATTAATTTCTGACCCTGAATAGAACAATGTTGTGTCATCAGCAAATAAAACAGTACCAAGTAGCTTAGATACACTTACAAGGTCATTAATAAATAGTATGAACAGTTTATGTCCAAGGACCGACCCTTGTGGCACACCATAATTAATCTCCCACAGTTCTGATGTAGTGTTATTGGACAAATTGTTTTCTATTCTTTAAATAACTTCTAACCCATTGATGTGCCACACCTCTTATTCCATACTGATGCAATTTCTGAAGTAACCTCGAGTGATCGATAACAGCAAAAGCTTTCTTCAAGTCAACAAATATACTGATGTAGTTTTTATTGTCTATTGCTGTAGATATTTTGTCTATTAGTTCCATTATTGCCATTGCAGTTGAATGTTTGGTCCTAAAACCATACTGTTCATTATTTAAAATATTATTTTCTTCAATGAATTTATCCAACCTTGATACAAATACTTTTTCTATTATTTTGGAAAACTGTGGAAGCAGTGACACTGGCCTGTAATTGGAGAAATTGTGTTTATCCCCACCCTTAAACAATGGAACCACCTTAGCAATTTACATTGTGTCAGGGAAAATTCCTGTTGAAAGCGATAGATTACAGATATAAGTAAACGGATCAATAACAGATTCTGTTATAGCTGTTACAGTCATCATATCCAAGTCCTCATAATCAGTTGATTGTTTGTTTCCACAGCTTTTTTACAATGTTCCTTAGTTCTTCTTTTTCTACCTTGTCAAGGAAAATACTATTAACATTATAAAATGTCTTCAGTTTATCTTCTATTATTGGTTTGTTATTTGCCAAATTCGCACCTATATTTACAAAAAAATCATTAAATTCATCAGTGATTTCTTTAACATTATGAGTGTCTTTATTCTCCTTGACAAAGTAATAAGGAATCACTGATTTTGTTTTATCTTTATTTGTCACACCATTTATTATTCCTCATGTAGCTTTTATGTTATCTTTATTCTTATTCAATAGTTCACCATAGTAATTCTTTTTTTGTTTCCTAATTATCGTTGTTATTTTTTAATTTTTATTTTTTATATTTGTGTTCACCTTCTTTTGTTTGCAATTTTAAGAAATGCCTATACAATTTATTTTTCTTTGCACAAGCATTTTTTATTCCTTTAGTCATCCATGACTGTTTTTTCCTTTTACCATTACTTTTTATTAACTTGCAATTTTCATTATATGATTCCATCAATAATTTAATAAAAGATGTATATGCAGCGTTGACATCTTTGACATATACTTCTTTCTAGTTTTGTTTATTAAGATCTTTATTTAGTGCTCCCAGTGCATTAACGGACTTATTCCTTTTGTAATTTATAGGACATTTTCAGGAAATGTGTTGATGAATTCTACTAAATATAAGTTTTATTTTACCTAAGTTCCCAAAAGATTTTGCAACTTAAAAGTCCCCAAAAAATACTAATTCCCAGAAATAAAGACAGTCAACAAAAATCCATGAAATCCCAGTACATCATAGAATTTAAGTGGCCTGTATTTAATATAGAGCCTTCTAGAGTCCACAAACTCCCCAAGGCAGTGGTGGTGCTGGGGGTGGGGGGGTGGGGGGGGGTGGGGGGGGCTATAGCTACTCCTGGATAAATCATTGCACCCTCATAGCACTCCAATTAAACATTACATTTTTTTTACAACTTAACGTGTGGATGTGATAATATTTATCATACAAAACAAAAATAATCAGTAAATTATCATATAGATAGTAAAAACTTAAAACAAAATAGGAAATTGATGTTAACCTTTGACCTCATTTTCCACCTGTGAACGAGTGAAAAGGTAGAGCTAGTGGTAAAATGGATCGCTTTTTGTTGCCCAAATTTCCACAGGTTCAGCCAGAAACGAATTAATATTTGGAATGATCTCAGACCCACAAAAACCTACGGATCTGGATGAAGAGAGTCAACCCTCAACCGCCGCAGCAGTCAAGGGTTTTGCCGCTGGAAATGCTAACACTAACGTTTGCTAACCTTGCAACACTATAGATGGTTTTCTGTGTGGCTGTATGTGTTTCTGATTTCATGGAAAAGTCAGCGATTGTTCATATGTTTATTATGTATTTTAATGATTGTTTCAGGTGTTGTTGAGGTTTTGTGCACGCACATGTATCTGCTAGTGTTGAAGGTGTTTTAGAGAACGATAGGTACGCATGACCACTTCCTTCATAGCACCCTCAATAAAATGATTAGCTCCTTCATAGCACCTGCAGAAAAAAATTTCTGGAGCCGCCACTGCGCTTTACAACATTCCCGCCGGATGACCACACAGTCTCGGCAAGAATCTTGGACTGTCTCTCCGACATATCAAGATGGATGAAAGCTCCCCATCTCCAACTTAACCTCTTTAAAACTGAATTAATTGTCATCCCAGCGAAACCATACAAACGGCACAATATCTCAATCCAAAATGATTCCTTGTCTCTGGCTCCTTCAAATGCAGTTTGAAACTTGGGTGTTGTGATTGATAACCAGCTGACCTTAAAAGATCACATTTCCCCTGTTGTTTGTTCATGCCGCTTCGCTCTGTATAACATACCAAAGCTCAGACCGTACCTAACACAATATGCCACCCTGGTGCAATCTACTGTCATCTCCCACCTTGACTACTGCAATGCCCTTCTAACTGGTCTTCCAGGCTGTACTGTGAGACATCAAATGATCCAGAATACAGTGGTGCATCTGGTCTTCAATTAGCCTTAAAGAGCACATATCAACTCTCTATTCACTGAGCTCCATAGGCTTCCGCTAGCTTCATGCATCAAATTTAAATTGCTAGCACTAGTATACAAAGTCCTGGATTATACGGCTCCCATCTATCTGAATCCTCTTGTAAAGGCGTACATTATGGCTTGGTCGCTCTGGTCATCAAAGGATTGTCGGCTAGCAGTGCTTGCTCCACACACAGGACAATCCAGACTCTTTTTATGTGTTGCTCCACAGATGTGGAATGACCTACCAACCACTACCAGAACAGGGGCTTTCTTGTTGATTTTCAAGAAACTCCTGAAGACCCTGCTCTTTAGAGAGCATCTTCTAAACTAGGACCTTCCCTGCACCCATCCCCCACTCTGCTGTCCACTCCTTGTTCATTTCCCTTTACTATTCATTATGCTGCCTCACTTCTACCTAGGAATGACTGATTAGTGTTTGTTGTTGTGCCTCTAGGGCAACCTGCTGACTTAATTATCACTTGTAAGTGAATTTGGACCAAATTGTCTGCTAAATACATATACATAAACAACACAGTCATCCACCCATTCAAACACACATTCAGTTCCTGGTGGTGATGAACAGTATTGTGGCCACAGCTTCCCTGGGGTGCACTGATAGAGGTGAGGCTGCTGAGCACTGGCACCACCGGTAACCTCGGACCACCACGAGTAGGCAAGGTGGGTTACACAAAGACCCAGCAACTGCAACAGATGGTGCTCGATCCTGTAACCCACAGGTTACGGGGCAGGCACTTAACTCACTCTGTCACTCTTGTCCAAATGACAGTTATAGAATTTTTGGCAAAGCCCATTGCAGCATCAATGGACCTGTAGTTCATTACTCTCAGGAAGTCCACAGAATGTAGTTAAAAGTCTTCAGCTTGTCCAAAATGCTGCAGCTAGAGTTCTGGTGAGAATTAAAAAGAGAGTTCATATCTCTCCTGCCTTAGCTTCCCTACATTGGCTACCTGTTAAATTCAGAATAGATTTTAAGATCCTTCTTCTCACATACAAAGCTCTTAATAATCAAGCTCCGTCATACATCAGTGATCTGATGGTTCCATATGTTCCTAACCGAGCACTTCGCTCTCAGACTGCAGGTTTACTAGTGGTTCCCAGAATTTCTAAAAATAGGATGGTATGCAGATGTTTTAGTTGTCAGGCTCCTCTCCTGTGGAACCAGCTCCCAGCTTTAGTCCGTGAGGCAGACACCTTGTCTACTTTTAAAACTAGGCTTAAAACATTTTTATTTGATAGGGCCTATGGTTAAAACCTGATGTTACACTAGGGGTCTTAACACACCTCTGTCGTCGCTTGGCTTCCTGGGGCTGGAGACATGGAGTCAGAGGTGAAAGAGAAAGGAAGAGACAAAAGGTGATGGGGGGGGGGGGCACAAAAATAAATAATAAAGACAATAATGAACAAGAGTCTGCTTCTAGACCTGCAGAAAGAGATAGACGAGAAAAATAAATAAATAAATAAATAAATGTATAAATAAAATGGGACACACAAAACAACAAGAGCAAGCTATCACTGCGTCAACTTGAAGAAATATACAATCAACATTGCTTACCTGAACAGTCACATGATAATAAATCATAGTGCATTTAGTGGCAACGACAGCCTTAAGACATGTGTTGAACGTACCCAAGTCCATACTTATGAGAGCACTATGTGAACACCTGTGTGTGTACACTCGCTTGTTTATGTAAGGTTTCTCTAAAAAAGAGTCCAATAGAGTGTGAGGGGCCACAGATCTGCCTCTCAAAGATGTGCAGGAGACGGAGGGAGCTCCAAGTCCCAGAGATCCAGGCGCTGCCCCAGAACACAGGAACCCCAAGGAGACTGCAACCAGAAAGGCCCCCGCCCCCCTCGAGAGGTGCAGAGGATCGCCCCAGGGGGCCACAACCAGCAGCCGGTAGAGTCCCGAGAGATATCAGCGGCAAGCCCACAGGCCCGCCCGCAGCCTCCCACCCCCAAGCCGTTTTTTTTGCACTTCTGCAGCCAGTGGCCTTGTTCGAGATGAGCCAGTTCTGCGCAGATTAGATCACCGATGATCAGCGCGCAGTGCTTGCCGGTTAGATTTGCGTCCGACTTGATGCCGACTTGCTCTGACGTCATGCCTACGTAGGCAACAATAACCTCATGAGATCAAGGTGGCCGAAGATTTTGGAGCAAGGCACTGCAGTTGCTCTTTCAGATCTGATTGGTTCACATTAAGTTGAACCGTGTTCAGCGCTTTGGGCTTCCTGACAGGGTTGCGGAAGGCGCTTTATAAATAAAGCTTTGATTGATTGATTGATTTTGATCCAAACATCCGGTGTTATATGACATGTTAGTTGGTCACATGTATTCTGTAAATCATGTTACGTTTATGATGACAATTATATAAGCCATAAAGAGAAATGTGTTTTGTGCTCTTTTGTCATGTTTCCTATGAGCACACTGAAGCTACAGCTGATAACCTTTACTTATTACAGTCATGTCTCCATATGCATTATATTAAATCCACAAGCACGTGAGGATGTGTTTTGGTTGCCAACAGGCACCAGAATTAAAATAAAAAAATTAAACAAGTAGGAACGCTAACGCAATTTCTTCATGCATCGTCACCCGTGAGCTACACATGTAGGGAAATCTGTCCGACTTAAACGCTGGCTTTCAGCCACTCCCCCTGCTGCATCCGTCTGCTCTCGTCTGTTTTCCAGTTGAGACGCTGCTCAACTTGAACAAGGCCAGAGTCTCAATTTCGCAAGTTTTCTTGTTTCTGGGTAGAACGCAGGGAATTTCCCTCATGTGCTGAGGATGTAGTGTGACCAAAGATGGTTAATTGAAGGCTTTCCTGTATGTAAATGACTGAGAATGGATACGAGCACATGGGTACGCACAGGTGGGATTTATCATCAGACGAGTGCAGAGGAACATGCTTACGAGAGGCCACCGCATGTTTTATAAATCAGGTTTTTGACCGTTTGTACGAACATTCTAAATTTCGTTCATAGGAATGAATTTAGGAATTTTTCTCCAAAAGTTTGATACATGAGGCCACTGGACAGAAAAACAGATTAAACTCTAAATAATCCTTTTGTCATCTGTTGATAATCATTTACCCGGAGCATCGTGTGACCATTAGGAGACTTGGATCGACTCATTTACAACAAAAGACCTATAAACTGAGGCTCTTTGCGAAACAAGCAGAGGATCTTCTAAATGAATGTTTGCTATTGTTTTTTACAGTGTGCGATGTCTGCAAGAATAGATTCATTAATCCGTTCATTCATTCATTCATTCATTCTTTCACTTTCCTGTTAAAATTAGCAACACAACTCCGATTAAAGTGGTTAAATGTTTCAAATATAATATAGATGGTTTTGTGTCAGGTTTTTATAACTGTGGTGGTGCTGAGAGTTTGGCTTTAACTTATTGTACTTCACAGAATACATTTGATGAAACACTCAATTCTTAACAGAAAAAGTTAAGATTTGGTGTAAAACTGGTGTTTAGCATATTTTTCTGACTCATAATAGATCTAAAAACCCATTAAGTGACAAGAAAAGGAGTTTATAATTTCCAAGATTCAGATCATTTAACTTTTGAAACTTTTAGCCTTTGAGCCTCTAAATGAGAATCATCAATTGATGTCAAGATCACAACAGATACATCATAGCACCAGAGCTAAAGGACACCTTGTGCAGGTCTAAAAGATTACTCTCACTGAAAAGAAAGTAGTTTGGGTTTCCAGGGGAATGAGAATGAGCTGGACCAAATTGTCTGCTAAATACATATACAGAAGACTTCTGTCTGTTTGATAAAGATCACACCGACAAGTCAAAAGGTTGTTGAGGTGTTGTTGGCGCACTTTGTGGATCAAAGGGGAAGATGTACGTATGTTTACAAGAGATCTCCAGTGATGTGCTTTTCTCATTTGTGAAACATTGAGCTAAAGATCAGAAATTATCTTGGATCAAGTCTAAACACGGTTGACTTCTGTGCTGGAATTCACAAAGTTGTAAGAATTTTTCATTCTTGAGTGACCAATGCTGCATACTGAAAAAAAAAACATAGCACACACAATTGTCCTGTTTATTTATTTAGGGGGGATCTTGGTTCTGATACAGATGTTTAGACATTTCAAAAATTTTCCTTTTTAACAAAAGTGTCACCAAGTATCTTAAACTTGAGTGTTTCTGATACTTTCAGAATAGTAAGGATGTCCACATTAGATGGTAGTTATATCACTTTTTCTATTTTGCTTCTCTATGGTGTTTAGAAAACTAAAAACTGTTTTACATTTTTTATCCTTCTCTCAATCAAATGTGGTTCCAAAAGTAGAGTGCTAAACACCATGTGTTATTCAGCTAACTTTGTTTCTTGTTTTAACCAGGCTGAACTTGCCCCTCACCTCACTTGACTCACACATGGGCTGAGCTCTAAGGTTCATACATCCTGTTTTCTCTTCTTCAACGATCTTTGACCACATGTGAGGCACAACACAGGTCCCAGTCAGGAGTCCACTAAATGTCTCATTCATGTCAAGGAACAGCTGAACCGGTTCTAAAAAATCTGCTCAACTGATGTGGTCACAGCAGAAAAAACACACCCACCGGGGTCAGTTTACTCACTGGTAATGAAGGTCTGCACATTTAGGAAACCACCCTGGGCTGATGGCGTGGAGCAACGTCTTTTCTGTAGACTTTCCTGTCATTCAACCTCTGGAAAACCTCAACATAACATCACTCATGTTTAGGCAAACTATAGAACGCCTAACATCAGTAAACGTTACTTCTCATCATTCAAGCACACAATGTCAACTGAAGATCCTGTTTTATTAAAAAGGATAGATTTTTGGATTACTGTTTCAAATCCATTTTTAAACAAACTATTTTTATCATGTAATCATGTAAACAGGGTACAGAGTGTTTTTTGTAAGTTTTATTTCTTATTAGGCAACCCTTTTCACACAAACTGCAGATAAAAGTCAAAATCAGCTAAGTTTTAATGCACTTGTCATGACCAGCCTTTGCAGGCAACTGAACAAACATCCTTTTATTTATTTTATCCTAAATACATGTCATGTAATTGCAGTTTCATGTGTAAGTCTTTGATTTCAAATCAGG
Source organism: Nothobranchius furzeri (assembly GCF_043380555.1). Classification (NCBI taxonomy): domain Eukaryota; kingdom Metazoa; phylum Chordata; class Actinopteri; order Cyprinodontiformes; family Nothobranchiidae; genus Nothobranchius; species Nothobranchius furzeri. The sequence goes on from NC_091741.1 coordinate 76,390,393, forward strand.
ACGAGTGGATAGAACCGCAAGAGGAAAGTAAAAAAATACTATATACAACAAATTATTTCTAAAAACCTGAGTGAATGATTTTAAAATGATTAAATGTGCACAGTGGTAAGATTTCCCGACAAAGCTGAAGAATCTAAGGGCTTTATGTGGAGTAGAAATGCAAAATACAGAGTATTTGGACCTTTAAATAAGACACAAAAGCTGTTTAAATCTAAATGCAATATAACAGGTTGTGATATCTGAACATTTGAACACAGAAGTAACACAAATAAATAATAATATCATGTCCTGATAATTGTGAAGCACATTGAACGGCCTCTGTGTTTGAAATGTGCTTTATAAATAAAGTTGCCTTGCCTTGCCTAATATTTCAGAGACTACAGTATTTTACAGAGTATTAATAAAATTAAAGACAAATCTCAGTTACTGCTACACGACAACAATTGTTGCAAGGACTGCATCATGTACTTTTATAAGCCAAGACTATACCCAGATAGCAAATTCTTTTTGGTCCTAGTTTGGCAAGCCAGTCTTGGTACTCTTTTGGATGGAATGATGGGCCAAATATGGCCCATATTAGGCACACCAAAATAGAATTATGGATTGTCAAAAGGTTGCCAGAATTATTCCAAAATAAATTGTGGAATTCCAAAGCACAACCATAACTATACCAAAAGAACCCCAAAACACCACAAAATGGCCAAAGGATATCAAAGTGTAACCATAAGTTTGCCAAAAGATCACCCAAAATAAAATGTGGCTTTCCAAAGCATAGCCATAACGATCCCAAAATCCCATAATAAAGCCAAATATGAACCATAACTTATCCATAATTAGCCATACATTTACCAAAAGATTGTATTTTATTCTGAACCTTATGCTAAATTTAATTTAACATTTGAATAGACTATAAAATGTCCTTGTACAGAAGATTCAGATTTTGTGCCTCAGTCAAATAGCCTTGTGAAATAGCCTAGGTTACTGTGTGTACGAGGTGCATAAACATAAAACCAAACAAGAGTAAAATTTGAATATTTTATTTATTTATTTTTGTAAAGGTCAGTCCTGGACTGAGTCCTGGGCTGGTTGAGGGGTTGGTTGGGCGGGCATTCTCCTTTTGCGCCCTCCGTCCCTATCCCCAGCCCAGTAGAACCATTTTTTAATTGTATTTATAATTTCTGCCTCCGTAGATGCCACACAGACCAGATTCCTTCTCACTGCAGCTGAAAATAAAGGCATACACATGGAGAAAGACTTAAAAAAGGACAACGCAACAGTCCATGCAAAAGAGACCTGTGGTGGGCTAAGTAACTGGCTAGTTAAAAAGTCAGTTTTGCATTAGTTAATGGATGCATCTAGTCATATGGGGTTGAAAGTGACAGCCAAAGTTACAATATTAAATCATCATAGTCACTTAGTACTTACACTGCCACAGTTTGCTTTACCAAACACAAACCAGCGGTTCTTTCCTGACACTAAAACCAAACAAGAATTTCACGAGCGAGAGTTGACCCTGAAGAACGCGTCACATTGCGGGCAAAGTGGCAATAGCTGTCTTGAAGCCAGCGATAGAGTGGTGTTATAATTTCGAGGCTTGTGACATTCACAGGCGCACTGCGAGCCATTTCGCAAATGAGTTGTTAAGACTATAAGTATTTTGACTTTGAAAAGAAATGTGATTGTCATGGGTGGCTAATAATTTTATCCTAAACTATGATTTTATCAGCTGTGTGATAGAACAGTCGTGTTACTGTTGTGATTAAACTTACCAATTACAATGCCTTTTAGATGGAGCCTCTCAAAGGCCACCTTCCCATTTTGCCCTCGCCAAGTAATTCCCTTGGTGAGGGCATTAGTCATGGCTCCTTTGAGGACCCGCCACACCATGTCCTTAACTGTGGACCCCCCCGCAAGGCCGAGTGTTGAACCCTAAAATTAGAAAAATTGATCTTCATTAATTTTTTAAACAAAGATTGATTTTCATTGAATTTTCAAACAAATATTATACAAACTTAAAGAAAAGCCTGGATAGCCATTGTGCTCCACTACTTATTTATTTGGCGTTTCATGGTTGCCTGATGAAGGGCAGAGACCTGAAACGTGTGTGTGTGGGGGGGGATAATTGGGTGGAGCTCGTTGACTGCACAAGCAGTCCTTTAACTCCTTTGGCATATCTACCACTTTAAGATATTGAACAACACATAAATTGGATGTGCATGCCGATATGCATTGTCCAAAACTTTGTTGTAAAGAACAGAAAAAAGCTCAATTCATGGGCCAATGTTGGACTGATTCCAAGCTCCCTCTCCAGGGCCATCAGGGCCTGAACATCTGCCAAGGGGAAGATGCCGTGGTGCCTCGTCTCCACACCTCCCCCTGTGGTCAGACCCTGAAGAGCAGCAACAGCAACAAAAGGTCCTGCACCATTTTGGTGAGACCGCGGTGCTGCTGAAGGATTATTTCCTGTTTCACCAGGACTTCATGCAGGAGAGCTGAAAAGCATTTCAGACACAAAGAAACAACATAGTTTAAGCATTTTTTGCATTTACATGTTGTGTGTGTGTGTGTGGCATTTTAATTAACCAAAAAGAGCACACGTCACCCCTCTGTTCATTGAACTCCACTGGCTACCGCTAGCAGCACGCATCAAATTCAAATTGCTAACACTAGCATACAAAGTCCGAGATGGTACGGCTCCCATCTACCTGAATCCTCTTGCAAAGGCTTACGTCTCGGCCCAGCCGCTCCGGTCATCACAGGATCGTCGGCTAGCGGTGCCTACACCACGCTCAGGACAATCCAGACTCTTCTCATGCATCGTTCCACAAATGTGGAATGACCTTCCAAGCACTACCAGAACTGCGGCTTCCTTTTCAATTTTCAAGAAACTCCTGAAGACCCTGCTCTTCAGAGAGCATCTTCTTAACTAGCACCCCCCCTGCACCCGTCCCCCCTCTCTACCATCCACTGCTTGTTCCCTCCTCTCCATGATTGATGTCAAGTTGTTGTTATTGTTGTTGTTAGCCTCAAGGGCAACATGCCGATTATCACTTGTAAGTCGCTTTGGACAAAAGCGTCTGCTAAATACTTAAACATAATTTTTTTCCATTCAGACTCTGTGTGTGTGTGTGTGTGTGTGTGTGTGTGTGTGTGTGTGTGTGTGTGTGTGTGTGTGTGTGTGTGTGTGTGTGTGTGTGTGTGTGTTTAGCTTTATAAACCATTTTATATTAGTATGTATGCGTGGATCGTGTGTGTTTGTACACTGAAACTGGCATGTGAGGACTGGGTAAGTGTAAACCATAATAACCTTACATGTCGTGTCGTCCCTCTGCTGCCACTGCCCTGGAGAGGAGTTAGGGCAAACTGTAGGCACCTGGACAGCCGATTCCTCCCTCATCATCCCACCAGATGAAGAGGGAGTTTGAACTGGAACCCCCTGGGTTCCCTGGTGACCCTGCAGGTCAATGGCCTGCCGCAATGATGTCCCCAGGGTCATGACATGCTGGAAGAGTGTGTAGAAGAGGGAGAGGAAGAAGAACAACAGTTTACAAAATGAAATTATCGACCTCAACAGTGACGTAATGGCTCCAGTTTTTCTCCATGTAACTGCCTCATTAACCTTTGTAAATTTCCTAATGTATCACATTTGAAACACCACACTTACATGATCAGCTACACTCAAACCCATTTGCTATCCATACGTTACTGTGGTATTTGTTGAGATTTCCATTACCTGGTAATTAGTCAGGTCAGGCAGAGGTACAGATTATTGGGGAGGATGAACCTTCTTGTCACTGGGGGGATGGCTGGGGGTGGGGGAAGCCCTCTTCCAGGGGTCTGGGCTTCATCTTCTGATGAGGCCCGGTCCTGGACATGTCTACTTGGCCTTTGGAAATGAACACACAAGACAAAATGTTTTTGGAATTAAACATTTATTTTAAGTTAATGAGTGCAAATTCAACACAGGCCCAAGAAGTAGAGGAATGGAAAGTTCACAAAATTCTTACTTAACTCTTCTTCTTTGAGGTCTTTCAATGGCTTCCGCCTCAGACTGGAGGTCTGTCTGCTCCTCAGCAAGAGGGAGCTTCCTCCTCGCCTCATTAAGTCATCTGTGTTCACAACAGAGTACATTTTCATGTTGTGTCACTTTCTTAATTATCTTTATTAAATATCCTGTCATGCCCGCTCCCGCTGAATTTCTGACCATTACCGCCTGCATCCGCAACGTGTGTGTAACACTCCCGCACCCGCTGTGTGCATGTCTACTCCCGCCCGCAACCGCAAAACTCTGAGAAATTATTACCTCACAATAAAAGAGATGTATTGAGTTTGTGTGCTCTCTGGTCCTGGAGAAAACATGTCATTTTATAGGCTATACTAGGGGTCGGCAACCCGCGGCTCTTCCATCCATCCGATGCGGCTCTCTGTGCTTGTAAAATAATGGATATTTAAATAAAATGCTTTATATTTTACTGAATTAATTTTATGTCTGTAAGTCAATTCTAAATGTAAAGATTGTCTGCGTAAACCTGAGCAGTTCCAACGCGGTCTTACCGAGAGACCGGGTTGACGGGTCACGCTTGTGCGTAATTGGCATTTTCTGAGCTGAAGAGGATGTGAGATTCTGGGATTCTCCTCAGACAGGCTCAGGGATGCGTTGCCACATTGGAGACAGGAACAAGCGCTATTCAGCCAAAGTTTCATAATCAGGGAACATTTTCTGACAGTCTCTCTGAGAGACCGGGTTAGGAAAACACTCGCTTCAGTGGGAGGAACCTTCCTGCATGCGCCCTGGTTCTGCGACGCGCTCCAAGCCCCTCTCCACATCTTCAGCTCGCCGAGCACCTTATGTACGCGCTGACAGCGAGCTGCGCTGAGCGGTGTCCAGCTCAGATGTTCAGATGGGAATCTTTTCTCGGGTGATTTAGCTACATCTGCAATAAAATGTCAGTTTGTCTGCATGCGTATTCTTTCTATTCTTTCTCCATCAAAATAAACGGTCAAATACGGGAAATATCCGGTCAACACAAGCCCTGCTTTTAACTGTTTTGTTTTCTTGTGAAAATTGTTGGAAAGAGATGAAGTTTAACTTGATTAACACCAGAGCCAGTGCGCCGTTATCTCCGTGACTGGAAATGAGGGAAAAATAAATTGATCGGATCCTGTACGTCTTTTAACACATTGGTCAGGATTGACGCACTTTGTTTTCATTTAGTTTTTAACCCTTTAACCAGTGGCGGCTGGTGAAAAATATTTTTGGTGGTGCTGTGCTATTTTTTATTTTTAAACAAACTTGTGCTTTCTGAGCTTTGTGCACAACTTCACTATTTCCTGAATTAAGCACAGCTCTTTTATTTCCTGTCTTACATCATTGGACAAACTGATTAATCCAGGTGTGTGACTATTGGCACGCTGCCTTGCGGACCAAGGTTGAAAAATACTGCATTAAATTGCACATAAAATAACACGACCATAAATGGTAAATAGGCAATGCAAGAGGCAAGTAACAAAAACATTTTGTTTAATTTCAACATTTGAGTGAACACCAAAAATTACGAGCAGGTCACTGTTACAGTAATGGTAGTAAACACTACTTAGACAAAATGCCAGAAATTTACACTGTTAAATATTTCTGGAGTGTTGTGCCAAGGTCAACTTTATACAAGATCAAGTGGATGCATTTGTGTGTGTGTGTGTGTGTGTGTGTGTGTGTGTGTGTGTGTGTGTGTGTGTGTGTGTGTGTGTGTGTGTGTGTGTGTGTGTGTGTGTGTGTGTGTGTGTGTGTGTGTGTGTGTGTGTGTGTGTGTGTGTGTGTGATACCTCATTTGTACAGAAATTTTGCCCTTCTGTCTTTCTGAGTGGCAAAGCTCTCGATGAGCTTTTTATTGAAGTCAGGAATGTTTGTGACAAGCATTTTTTCCATGGAGAGCATGGCAAGAGCATTCAGCCCATCCTGTGTCATGGTGTTCCTCAAGGAAAGTCTTAATCCTCTTTAAAGTAGAAAAGCACCTTTCTGATTCGGCTGTGGTCATGGGTGTGATGACAAGAATCTTCTTTTGCATGGCTCAGGATGGTGTGAAAAACCTGTCATATGATAAATAAAAAACAACAGATAAGTACATAGGAAACACTTTCATAGGAAATAATGTCATCAGTATCCTCTTACAAATGTCATATTTCCCAGTTTTTGGGACAATAAAACATTTCTGATTCTCAATCAGATGTTTTTACATTTGAGGTAAAAACATCTAACTCTCTATAGAGTTGGTAGCCATTCAGAAAGAGTCTCATTTAGGAGAGGGGGGATTGATATTTTAACACTGGTTCTGGTCTTGTTGCGCCCTGATGATGTTTATCATATCTTGTTGCTTAAGTCCTCGATCTCTAAGAAATTTAAACAGTTTAAAGTGAAAAGGTGCATTGGTTTTTCTTTTCTTATGTTCGGCTCTCATTTAATTTTTTTGAGGGGGATTGGCGGTGCTGGGGCGGGTCACACCTACCTCAGAGTCCTTCTCCACCCACATATCAGTTTTGAAAATTTCAACATTAGTAGGCGTTGCCTGGCAGACCGAGAGGGTGGAACCACAGCAGTGACGAAGATGGATGGGTAACGAGGTGAAGCTAGTTTTATTCACTGAGCGGTCATTAGAAGTGGAGGACGTTTCTTCCCCTCCTTACCCAGACGATGAGAAGAAAGGGACCAAGTCTATTTGGAGGAGACAAGCAGACCTGGGGCCTCATTTATCAAGCTTGGTTACGCACAAAATGGGGTCGGAAAACTGTGTAAGCAACTTTCCACGCAAACTTTGGAATTTATGAAAGAAAACTTAGCGGAAAAATGTAGGCAACTTTAAGTTGACTGGTGCCTATGTTCAGCGGTCAATGGGCAATCAGGCGGGGTACACCCTGGACAGAGAGCCAGTCCATCGCAGCACAACACAGAGACACACAGGACAAACAATCACACACACACACACACACACACACACACACACACACACACACACACACAAACCTAAGGACAATTTTAGACAGACCAATTAACCTGACAGTCATGTTTTTGGACTGTGGGAGGAAGCCGGAGTATCCAGAGACAACCCACGCATGTACAGGGAGAACATGCAAACTCCATGCAGAAAGACCCATGGCTGGGAAAGCGAACGCAGGACCTTCTCGCTGCAAGGCAACCACTCTAACCACTGTGCCACTGCACAGCCCATTAAATGTACCACAAAGTGATAATTCAATTCATGTAATTTATAAATATCCATTAAAATATAAAAACTGGAATTAAAATGAGACATTTGGCAGCACAAAAAACTTGTCAAACACAATATTTATTATAATAATTGTAGGCAGACAGGAGACAGAGCTGGATGGAGGCTCTTAGTCATCGAAGGATGGCTGAAGGCTTTCCAGGAACAGGAGGTGTGGTGTTGTCTCTTCTCTCTCTATTCTGCCAGATGAGGTGATAGGTTACAGGTGTGTGAGGACATTCCATCGACATAAATATACTGGACATCTCCTTTCTGTAGGCTCCAATATCACGTTTTTGTACTAAAATGGGAGGTGGCCACCACCGCCATTTTGACAGTGTCACAGGTTCTGTCAAGCTCAGACAATTCCATAAAAGGGAAGAGAGGTGGAGCTGAGGGTGGGGCTGTAAGGCTGGGAACAACTGATGACACCTGGTTGAATTAGCTACAAGCTAACCTGAAGCTAACCCAAAGCTAACGCGGAGGTGGGAGCTAAGCTAATGGAGGTAGCAACCTAGCTACAACCGGAGTTAACTGTGCACAACACCAGAGCTTCTGAGTCAGAGATACGCCGGGCTGACCGCTGGGTAAAACCGGGTGGAACACAGAGGTCTCCGAGAGCTCCACAGAGGTCTCCAAGACCTCCACAAGCCGGCAGCCGCACAGCAGACAAGCGCCACTGCGATCTGAGATGCGCAGAGCTGCCGCTGGGGAGAACTGGGTGGAAAGTTTTCCATCCCAGAGCTCCACAAACCGTCAGCCCGCGTAGCACACAGAAGCCGCGATCAGACAGAGATGCGCCGAGCTGCGGGGAGAACCAGCCGTCAGCCCGCACAGCACACAGAAGCCACAATCAGACAGAGATGGACCGGGCTGCGGGGAGGGGATAAGTGTGGAAAACATCGGTCTCCCGAGAGCGCCACAAGCCGATAGTCGGAACCCAGCTCCACCAACATGTTATATTTCAACCCATTTTCTAAAGTGCTGCATTATGTTAAATGCACTGGGTTTTACCCTATTACATTTAAATGTCATGGTTAAACAGTACATGTTAAAATCTAAGCTCACCTCGACAGTGACCTAAATCAGAATCAGATCAGAATCATAATCATTTTATTGCCATTGTCAGTGAACAAACAATTCACAAACTAGGAACTTGCTTCGGTACTAATGTGCTACATATAACATGAATAATAAGATTAAAAATAGAATAAAATAGAATAAAAAAAACTAGAATAAAACTTTCAGCTATAAAAAATGAAAGGTAATGGTAACATGGCCGATAACGTGACGTTGTGTCGAGTACAGAAGACCAGCATGGTTGTGTGTTTATAATCTATTCACAAGTCTAACGGCAGATGGAAAGAAGCTGTTCTTATGGCGGGAGGTTCTGGTCCGGATGGACCGTAACCTCCTGCCTGAGGGGAGCGGCTCAAAAAGTCTGTGACCCAGGTGCGAAGGGTCAGCTGCTATCCGACCTGCACGCCCCGAGTTCTGGAGACGGACAGGTCCTGGAGAGATGGCAGGCTGCAGCCAATCACCTTCTCAGCAGAGCGCACAATGCGCTGCAGTCTATGTTTGTCACTCACTGTGGCTCCAGCGTACCGCACAGCGATGGAGGAGGTGAGGATGGACTCAATGATGGCCGTGTAAAACTGCACCATCATCTGGGCCGGCAGCTTGGCCTTTTTCAACTGCCGCAGAAAGTACATCCTCTGCTGGGCCTTTTTGAGCAGGGAGCTGATGGATGGCTCCCACCTAAGGTCATGTGTGATGGTGGTTCAGAGGAAGCGGAAGGAGTCCACAGTGGTGACGGGGGTGTCCGTCAGGACGAGGGGGAGAGATGGGGCTGTGACTTTCCTGAAGTCCACAATCATCTCCACTGTCTTCTGAGCATTGAGTTCTAGGTTGTTGCTGCTGCACCAGTACACCAGCCGTTCCACTTCCCTCCTGTAGGCGGACTCATCACCATCAGAGATGAGCCCGATGAGGGTGGTGTCGTCCGCAAACTTGATCAGTTTAACGGAGTCATGGCTCGAGGTGCAGCAGTTTGTGTACACGGAGAAGAGCAGAGGAGAAAGTACACAGCCCTGTGGAGATCCTGTGCTAATTGTCTTAGTGGTGGAAACATTCTTCCCCAGCCGCACGCACTGCCTTCGGTCCGTCAGGAAGTCAGTGATCCACCTGCAGGTGGAGTTGGGTACGTTGAGCACGGAAAGCTTGTCCTGGAGCAGAGCAGGGAGGATGGTGTTGAACGCAGAGCTGAAGTCCACAAACAGGATCCTAGCGTAGGTTCCCGGGGAGTCCAGGTGCTGCAGGATGAAGTGGAGGGCCAGGTTGATGGCGTCGTCTACAGACCTATTGGCTCTGTATGCGAACTGCAGAGGGTCCAGGAGGGGGGAGGTGAAGGACTTGAGATGAGGGAGGACCAGGCGCTCAAAAGACTTCATGACTACAGACATCAGCGCCACAGGCCTGTAATCATTCAGTCCAGTGATACGGGGTTTCTTAGGGACAGGGAAAATGGTGGACAGCTTAAAGCAGGCTGGAACATGGCAGGACTCCAAGGAGATGTTGAAGATGTCCGTGAAGATTGGACACAATACCTCTGCGCAGTGTCTCAGGGTAGCAGGGGAGACACCATCTGGGCCCGGGGATTTCCGTGTGTTTTGCTTACGGAAAACCCTAAGCACATCCTCTTCTGTCACTGAGAAGGCAGTGGAGGGGGAGGGGTGGGCAGCGGGGACTGTACTATTCACAGTGGTGACGGTGGTGGGGGAGGCATGTGACACCAGAGTGGCTGAAGAAACCTGTGCAGTAGGGGGTGTGGGGGATGGGTGTTGCATTTCAAACCTTGCATAAAAGGAGTTAAGTTGTTCAGCCAGTCGTAGATCGTCAGCAGCATGTTGGGCCCTAGGCTTGTAGTTGGTGATTTGCCTGAGCCCTCTCCAGACAGAGGTGGTGTCATTGTCAGAGAACTGCTCCTTTAGACGCTTATTGTACCGGGATCTCGCCTTTTTCAACTCTTTTGAGAACTGGTACTTAGCGCCCTTGTAGTTTTATCTGTCCTTGGCTCTGTGGGCTGCTTCTTTCTCCCTCCTCAGCTGTCTCAGTTTGGGTGTGAACCAGGGCTTACCGTTGTTAAAAGTGACCCTGGTTTTCAGTGACCTAAAATACATAAATATAATTTTACTTACTGAAAAAAATTAAGTGGAGACTCCTTGAATGCTCTATTAGTGCAATTAATGCCACAGCAAGTCATTTTGTCCAACAATTGCACAAAAAATATCCAAAAAGGAATACACAAACACAGAGCAGTTTCCAAGCCAGACCGAGGCTCTACTGAGGCCTTTCCACGGAGCTAGCTCTGTGCTCACGTGGGTCGGATGCTCATTAATTTTACAGAATTTTAGGCTTTTAATACACTTAAACAGAAGAGTGAGAAAAAAATTCATCCCCCTCAGAGTTGTCATGAGTGTAAACTAGATAATTTAAACATAAAACATGTTTTGGTACCAGGCTGTGAACATGTTTATTTCTGCTGTGAAATTGGTATTTTTAACATGGGAGTCAATGAGGATTTGCTCACTTCTGTCAAGCATACTGACCAATCACAGGCTCAGATATGCTGTAAAATATTCATACTCTGCCCTCGACAAATGGAGGATGTTATGTCTGACTGCCTGCAGGTGATGCAAGCAAGGCCAACAACTGTTGAGAACAAGCGGGAAATAGGGCCTTGACAAATCTAAAAACTCTTGCAAGATACTTTGTATTATTATTTTTTTGTATATTATCTAATAATTAGATAAATCTGGAAGATAAATGTATTTTAGCAACAAAAACAGTAGTTTTGAGGCTCTTTAAGCCTCATAAAATGTTACACCGACTGTTACTTGTTAGTACTGTACTTTTAACACTTTTTAGTCATCTGACAGATGGCACATTGCACAGAAGCACATAAAGTTGACAGGCAGAGAGACTTTTTCATCCAAAGTGCTCTGTGCCAAGAAACAGCAGCTTAAATGAGGTTGTTTTATTGGCTTCCTGAGTGTTTGACTCATGCTGAGTTTAACTCAAGCAGGCATGGCCCGTTGTGTTAAGTAGCTTGTGAGGTCTGGACTTTAAACTTCAGTGGGTAATGAGCTCGTTTGCAATTATTTTAGCCACAACGCAATTATTTACTATACTGTGTATCCACTGTAACTGATAAAACCTTCACCCCAGATGTGTTCGGTGTCGTTACAACATCTAATGATGCTAGGGTGAGGTAGCTTTCACACAGGGACCCTATTGATGGATTTCAACAGAACTGTGGCAGATGTAATTGGAGTTTTACTTAAGAACAGTTTGTGGGTTTGTGGTAAAGGTTAGTATTTTATGACAGGACTTTTGAGTGAGGTAAATTGTTTGTTTTTTTTTCAACTATCTTACCAACAAAGTCCACCAGAATGCTGTGAAATGTATTATGACTAAATATTCTCCTCATGCTAACATGAAAGTATCACTTTTTAGCTCTTCTTTGCTTTTAGGACTAGGCATGCGGGTTTGTCACCACTGCAGTGATCTTAGCTTTCAACTTGAAGCTCAATACAACCAAAATCAGCTAATATATGCCATCCATCCAGCATTTGCCCTCTGCTGTTTAAGTGAACTTACACATTTTTATCCGCGCAGTGAACACAGGATCTACATTTAGCTGAACTCTACCTATTCTCAGCCAAACAACTGAAACAAATCCTTGAGGTTTATAAATAACAGTTGTCGAACATCGCCTCGTCTTGGATGAACAGTACACACTGCTCGGGCCAAGAAACAAGGAGCAGAAAGCGACGTCATCAAGTCCCCTCAAGTCAAACTGCTGGAACTAGAAGTTAAAAGAATAAACTCATAATAACAATAAAGGAAATGAGTCATGCACGGTTGCAGAGTAAAAGGGGAACTGAAACCTCAAATGGAGGTGGTGTTATAATTGATGTTTTTATGTGTGTTTAACCATTGTACAACTCATGGACTATCCTGTATGATGTATCTTCATTGCTGGTATTGTGAGGACTTAGATGGTCCTAAAACAAACAAACTGTACTGTTGGCAGTCTCAACAAGAGTTCTAGGAGCATTTCCTGGCACTGCCACCGAAACTAACTTATGGTCTCACTAACAAAGATATATTGCACAACAAACTCTTTATGGTGTATTTATGGTTCTGTGCAAAGGTTTTTGCCAGGGGTGGCTCAATCCTGTTCCTGGAGGGCCAGTATCCAGCATGTTTTAGTTGTTTCCCTGCTTCAACACATTTGATTTCAATCAGCAGGTGATAAGCTTCCGCAGAGCCTGATGAGCAGTTGAACAGGTGATTAAACCCCTGAATCAAGTGTGTTGGAGCAAAGAAACAACTAAAACATTCTGGATACCGGCCCTCCAGGACCAGGATTGAGCACCCCTGGTTTAGGGTTTTTGTGTTTGTTTTGGTAAATTGAGTGTATTTCCTTTCATTTCTTTGTGTTTTTGTTTGATTTCAGATGTTTTCCTTCATTCCATTAAAATGCATTAGATGCATCCTTTACACAAAGTGCAAAATAGATGCGGTCCAGATTTCGTACAGCTTCAAGATGAACTGCGAATCACACCAACTGTGTTTCGTGTGCGGAACATCTCAAGAAATTTCCTGAATGATTTTGGGACTTTATGGAAAACATACGGAAACCGGACAGTAAATGTGTGTAAGTGTGTCTTTGAATTCCCAGATTCCCTTGTGTTTCTGTATATATGCAACACCACCTTCATTGAGAAACAAGAACTCTTCTTTGACTGAACGACTTATTTAGCCGCTGTGTACATGCCCTGTTTGTGACTAAAGTTAATATGTTTTCATTAGAAATTGTTTTTTTTTCCTTTCCTTTTTTTCCAAGGAGGTTTCAAAATATATCAGATGTTATTTGAATGTATTTGGATAATTGGTTTCTTTGTTAGGAAGTTGCTTTCAGCCTATAGACTCCTTCGCTTCTCAGTCACCATCAGATTCAGCTGTTATCGGTGTCTTGTTCTAACTCGTCGTGGATTTATTATTTCTCTTTGCCCCTTTGTTAGATCCACTTTATGTCATCTGTCTGACTCTGAGACTCCTCCATAACTCCATTATCCACTGTTCAATTCGACACCTAAGAGAAAACCAAACATCTATACAGCTCACATAACCTGCACTCTCTTTCTGCTTCTGATCCCAAACTGACATTTATAGATTTAGCGCTTAATATTATTACCAGGGTCCCCGACTGTAACAAAATTTTATTGGTGCTCTATGAAAGGGACGATGAACTGAGTAGAGCAGGTTTAAAATAAAAATGAACTCTGTGGCAGTAAGCTAGCAGAAATCAGTGGCCTGTCATTGTTGGCACAGACCAACCAGTCCACTGATGATGCCAAATGGTTGCAGGTTGTGCCAAGACACTGATGGATCGAGGAGCTATGCTATGCTATTCCAACATCTCTGTTCACAGAAGGAAGACTCTGCAGGGAAACCTGGGAAAATCCGGAGGTGGGGAAGGTTTTTAATTTGCTCCGTGAGCAGAACTTTGATTCACCAGAACAGCAAACCTCTGTGGCCTGTTTTCACTGAGATCAAAGGGCCAAACCCCAGATCCAAGCATGCAAACGAAGTGCAACATCTGCAGCAGGACCCTTGACATGTCTCTTGAGGATTTTCCCAAATGGACAAATTAAAACAAACTCTTTCCTGCTGCTTCTGGCCACACCCCTGACCACTGATGTTTTGACCACTTTGTGTCCACATCTGTGCGAATGTGAAAAGATGGGGGGAAAATCTCAAAACAGATGAAAATATTAAACTTTCTTTTATTTCCAGTGAAAAATCATATTTCTTGATTCTTTTTTTGCTGACAGGTTAGGCAAAGCAGCTTAATTTGTATAGCACATTTCATACACAGAGGCAATGTAATGTTCCTTTCATTAGCAAGAATAGCATGAACATTAAAAACAACACAATAGCACAATTAAAATGCACACATAAATTTAGATCTAATCAAATCCACACAAATAGTTTTCTGATTTAAGAATCAGAAAAAAGGCTAAGTTAAAGGCTGAGTGGTTACAGTGCAGGAGGTGTAGCATGAGAAACATTCATTCAAAGGCTGACGAATACATGAAAGCTTTCAACTTTCATTTAAAGGATAGTTGGAGCACATTTGAGTTTATAAATAAAGGTCATGACAAAAATACTTTCCTGTTGCTGGTAACTTGTTTTATAACATTCCTTTAGAGATGAATTTGATAGATATGTGTATTAATTATTGAAAATTAAAATCTAACTGGCATGGTTTTGCATTTAATTTCTTTTGTCTAATAATAATGATGCCAATATTTCATAACTTTGAAAGACCCTTAACTCAAAAGTACACTCTGCCTATTGAAAACTACCCAGAGACTAAACATATATGATGATCATGTGGCTGTCTGAACGCATTGCAATCAAACAAGGGGGCTGTTTTTGTCATTGATAAGGCATTAGTGCAAATGACTGGAGGGATTGGTGCATCAGCCTGCTTGTTTGTTCAAAGCACCACTCTAGCTTTGTAGGAGACTGTGTTGCTATGGTAATAAGCATCCTGGCAAGTACACAAGGGAGACAGCCTCTAAAAGCAGAGTCACTGTATGTGAAGATCACCCACTGGCGGAGCATAAATGAGACAGAAAAGCTGCCTGTGGGTGTAGTGGTTGAAAGGGGATCATACTGCCTCGTATGTCTCATGGCTTACTGAGGAATTTATGATACACTGAAAAATAATCTCTCACTTACACACATGAAAATGGGAGAGAGCTGCTAGAGCATCTCCGGTTTGTGAAGTTCTCTGTCTGGGCTGCCCAACAGAAGTCTATAATTATAGCAAAAACAAAAAGTAGGGATCCACAAATCAAATATTTTTCCTATGGTAAGTCAAAAGACAGGTGGGGTCATTTACTCACTATTCTGTTGGTATTTTAAACACAACACAACCTAACATGAAAAATTTCAAACAGACAGCATAAAATAGAAAATACCAATAAAATACTGCATTTAAAATTATGCTCCCGTGCCAGCTGCCATCGCTGTTGCACGGTTTAGCATTTATTTCACTTTTAAAATGTGCATTACTGCTTAAATGTACGAATCTCACAGGCTTCTCACGCCTTTGCAAGTGAAATGTAATACTCCACAGCCACAGTGACATTTGAATGCAAGTTTTAGCAGAAAGAAACTCCCAGCTTAGAAATTTAAGATGAGTGGGTTTTTTTTTTTACTTGCATCTCCGGTCTGAGACTATATGAATGGTTACCAGGCAACTGCGCTGAGAGCTGCTGCCACTGAAATCTCTTCAACAAAAACTTCCTGCACAGCAGGATTCAACAGGAAGCCATCCAAACACAAACAGGCTTTTAATCCAAACTGCTGAACAAACGATGTTAGCTTGGGTTTTTAAAGGCAATTAGGAACAGACACACAAACAGTATTGTTTCAGCGAATGAAGCAAGTGTAACATGTGCTTTCGATTAGTTTCATTGCATTTGAGTTATTTTTTCATTGTCTTGATGTTTCCTTTTAAGAAGCTGTGTAGTCGGAGAATTATTTATTAAATTGACTGCAGGTGTGAAAAGCAATTAATTAGCTGATCTAAAATGCATTATTCAGTTTGTTTAGAGTAATGTCTGTTTTGGCAGCATCATTTTATTTGTCATTTCCTGATTTTCAACTAAGAGGTTTCAGTTTGAAAATCTTTGCCTGCATCTTGTTACTTTCGATTTAAAAAATAATCACTTGACAAAAATTAAGATATTTAATATTACTTTAGTAAAATTTAAAAAAAAAAGGAAAACACAGGGCCTGATCTGTTAAAATTGCAGGGCTTTTGTATTCACTAAATAAGAAATGGCAGATATTTGATAGATCTCCAAAACTTATACTTTGTTATTTAGGAAGCTAATCAGGAGCACAGTGAAGAGTCTTAATTCATAAAAGTGTTCCTTAAATTGCAAACAGTGTCCCTTTTTTCTGGCACAATTTTTCAACATGCAAGTGAGGTTTCATGTATGCACCAACAGAAACAAAGCCACCAAAATTTGGCAATTACATTAATGTTTCCTTTTTAATGATGTTTTGCCACATGCAGAGTTGACGGTAGGTGTGACTCAAGAAAAGACAACAAGTAACCTTCTGCATTGCTGCATTTTACAAAGATGGCAACTGAAGATATTCAGCATCTCCAATATATCGCTCATCATAAAACAACATTTAATCATCAATCGAATTTCCAGACTCAATTTTCCATTTAGGGGATTAAGATCACACATGTGGTGATAAAAAAATCATGGATACACAAGTTTTAGTCTTACAGTGTGTGGTGTGCAACAACTTGGCAAATACAACACACTACACACAAACCGTTTTCACTCCCATCTCAGACATCTACAGGCTGTAGATGAGAGAGATATTATAAATACTGTGGCTTCTTGTAAGACTAAAACATCTGATGACTACGAGGGAATAAATATGATCGTGATTAAAAAGGTGATATGGGAGATTTCAAAACCACTAGCATATATTTGTAATTTCTCATTACAGATTGCTACATTTCCAGAAAAAATGAAAATAGCTAAGGTCATTCCTGTGTACAAAATTGGGTACAAGCACCAATTGACAAATTATAGACCTGTATCATTGTTACCTCAATTTTCCAAAATCCTTGAAAAACTCTTTAATAACCAATTAAAAAGTAACCAAAAAAATATATAAACTACTCGCGGAGAGTCAGTATGGGTTCAGACCTAAAAGAGAAACAAAAATGGCATTAATTGATGCAGTTGAGGGAATCAGTAACTCAATTGATCAAAAACATTATTCACTGGGAATTTTTATAGACTTAAAAAAAGTGTTTGATACAATAAACCATAGTTTATTATTTAAAAAAAAACTGGACCGGTATGCATCAGAGGGAAATCATTAGATTGGCTTAGAAGTTATCTATCTGAAAGGAAGCAGTTTGTGAAACTAAATGATGTTTGTTCATCCTGTCAGGATATTACATGTGACGTCCCACAGGGGTCAGTATTGGGCCCTAAATTATTTTTATAGTACATTAATGACATATGTAATGTTTCTCAAGTACTTAAGATGGTTTTATATGCTGAAGATACCAACATATTTTGCTCTGGTAGTAACTTACAACATCTAATACAAGAGACGAATGCTGAATTGATCAAATTAAAATCATGGGTGGGTGGATATAAATAAACTATCGCTAAATATGAGCAAAACAAATTAATCATTTTTGGTAGACATAACACTAATATGAATTTGAATGTACAGTTAGATGGAGTAAATATTGATAGAGTGAAGGAAAAAAATTCTTAAGGGTAATTATAGATGATAAAATTAATTGGAAACCACAAATTAAACATGTGCAAACTAAAATTTCAAGATCCATTGCAGTATTGAGCAGAGTGAAATATGTCTTGGATTATAAATCACTCAGGTTACTTTAGTGCTCATTAGTTCTTCCATATCTTAGCTATTGTGCAGCCGTTTGGGGTAATGATTACATGAGTGCAATCCAACCACCAATAATTTTGCAAAAGAAAGCAATATGAGTCATTCATAAGGTAGGATATAGGGATCACACTAATAAATTATTTATACTGTCAACACTCTTAAAATTCAGAGACATCGTAGAATTACAGACAGCACAAATATTATTTCTAACAAGAAACAAACTATTACCAGAAAACATCCAAAAATTATTCATTGAGAAGGAAGGGCGTTATAAATTACGGGAACAATTTCATTTCGGAATTCCTTTTGCACGTACAACAAGTAAAACCTTTTGTATTTCAGTATGTGGAGCAAGACTGTAGAATAGGATGGGGGGAACATTAAAGAAATGTGTTACTATGATTCTGTTTAAAAATAAATACAAAAACAACATTTATACCAGGTACAGAATCGAGGAGGGTATTTCAGTTTGACTGAGTCTGTGTTTTAATTATTTACTATTATTATATTAACAAGGACATTATTATATTATAATATAATAAAAAGGACAGGCTTAAATATAAGCATTTTGCTTCTGCTGGAGCCTTTTCAGTCACTTTAAATGTAATGTTTTATGATTATATTATGCTTTGTTATATTTCTGACTGAATAAATCGAATGAACTGAAGACAGGGGATCAATGTGACTTAAAAGTAAACTAACATTCAACAGGTGGCACATTCATTTGTCCCCAAAGATCCAACTTGTTTAACCCTCTGGAGTCAGTGGTACAATTAGCTGTTTTGACAAGTTTTGGTGTTTACCTTGATATTGAACTCTATATTTTATTGTTTATGCCTTGTTTGGTATCATTCTTTTCAGCACAACCTCACCTATGTGGATTTAGAGTCATTTCTTGATTTGTTCATACTTTATTAGCACACTGAACCTGAAAGTAAATAAAAAACTCTAAATCCGAGTAGAAAAAATGTCCTATTTACTTCAGTGAAAATCACTAACAATCGTAACAAACCATTTTCAGCACTCTGAATAAAACTATAGGGTGTGAGTAAAACACAAAAAGGGTCAAATGTAGCAAAAAACTGTTAAAAGCAAGTTTGTGGCATAAAAATACAAAGTATGTCTCAGGCGTTTTTCATGTAAAATTGCGGTCATGCTGAAAATGGAGTTTCACACATTCTGACTATACTTCCAAAAATGTCCAGCAGAAGACAGGATAAGGTTTAGCAAGCCACACAAGTATTTGTGTTTACATCATATACATATATTTACAAAAATGGTGTCATGACCAGAAGCCACAGTTTATGTGTGCCAAGCCTCAAAATAACACACAAGGGAACATCAGAGGGTTTTCAAATCCATTGGGTGTTCTTGTTGTCCACCTGGAAGCAGCATCCACACTCCCTGAAGCAGAAAGTCTTCCCTGCCTCCACCTAGCAACTATTTACTCATGATTTTGTGATTGGGTGATGTGGTTCATGTCTCAGCCAATAGGATGAGCTTGGTCTTGTTTTTTTTCCTGACTGCTGAGTCCTAGCTTACAGTGAGAGCTCCGTTGGCAGCATTTTGCTCTGCATCTGCCACAGATTGAATAAATATGCAAAAGTACCTTTATCTTGGCATGGATTATTTACCATAAATGTTTTACTTTTATTTGGATAAACATGCTAAAACACTACTTTTATTAAGCCCTCTTGTCAAAACAAGCCGTAATCATGACGCTAAGTGGTTTCCTGGTTGCATAATAACGGTATAGTAATGAGACCAGAACGCCATCACGCGCCCATCGCATGGATTGACTCCAAAGGGTTAAAAAAACCAAATTAATGATCAGAGCGGTCCTGACATCCTTCCAACCAGACCAGAGCACTCATGACACACCACACAAGGAAGGATCATCGGATACGATTATCTTTAGAGCCATTAAGGTAATCATGCAAAACTTTAAGGTTGTTGGAAGAAGAGAAAGCTGTACAATGAACCAACTGTAAGAAGCGACTTGTTTGAAAGTTTATGCAACGTTTAATCCAGCGTTCATTTTGTCCTTGTCCCTGACCTCCATGTTTTTCATAATTTATCAAGGAGTCTTTGATATAAGGCCATAAATCAGATCTAATAACCCCATGCTTCATTTTTATTTCTCCCACACTGAGCTCTGACATAATGCACTGTTGTGCCGGAGGGTGATTGTTGAGACCTGAAAAATCTGCCCATTAAAATGCCTGAATATGCCTCAGACCTTATTAAAGACCTGCTGCCTGGTCAGGAGAGGAATTCCACCCACACGTTCTGTTTATGATCCTTGCTGAGACATCTCAGTATAAAAGTGGTTGTACAGTTAGACGGTGCAGAGACTAGAAATTCATCTTGGGACATTTTTTTCTTCAGTTCATGTCTTCAGATGCCAAAAACGCAGGTCAGATGCTATCATGCAAGTCCACCTTTCAGCACAACTTCATAAGCTGCCTGCCATCGTAACAAACAGTCTGGAGTATTGTGTTCCTTTACATCAAGGTGAGGAAAGCAAGTGAGCAATTAAGAGAACAAAGCTACCATTAAATGCTTTATTGCACACCAGCAAACCAATTTACTGAACAGATATTTTTGGATGATTACTCCTTGTGGAGTAATTCACTGCCTTATGAAAATTTAGTTGTCAGAAAAAATCCCCGCAGACGCTGCTTCTGATATCTAGAGGAAGTCATTTAGGACCACTTGAATGACTAACTAATACAACCTCATCTGTGATCTTCTCATCTTTGCCTACATCTGTTTTTTAGATATTCTCTCTGACTTCACATTGAAATTCATCTGCTGTGTGCAGTTTGTCGATTTCTGGAGCAACAGCCTCTGAAAGATTCATGTACCTTAAAGATAGTACTTTTCCACCTCACTTTTTTTTTTTATCTCCCCGTAGTTTTATTCTCTCTAGAATCATAAAATACAAGTCTGGACCTGCTGAGCAGTAAAGCAGATAGGCGGTGTGATGAAAAGGGAGGATGTAGGCCAGAGTTTTCTACTCAAGTACTGTACAGCAAGAAAACAGCAAAGGGCCATTAAAGGGAGACTAAGATGAAGGTCCTCTAGTACTGCTGGGAGAGCACCTGTGTTAAATGGAGGCCATTAAGAAACTGTTACAAGGATATTTCCACAGATTGGAGACCACAAGTGGTCAATTAGACAATTAGAGCAGCTTTTTTTGTCTTCTACATCATCCTTCTACCTCTCCTCCATCACAGGCTTGGTAAAAAGAATTTTTTTTAGTATGGAAGCATATAAAGTGTGTGCTGTAGGCCCAGCAGAGAATAGAGGCAAAAACAGGAGGGTTCAGGGATAAAGAGTAAGTCATTTGTCTTCGTCTGCACACCGCAGAACTTATTTACTCTAAGCGCGAGTCATTACTGCTGACAGGAAAATGATTATAGCTGGATGCATCTGCTTTTAAAACAGGTCATTTTTTTCTATTTCCTGATTTTGAAGTGATAAATCTTTATCCATTGTTAAAATATACGTACAGTATTTTTGGAAACAACAAAGGAAACTGTGTGATCAGTGTCAACCATAAAGATGTGTGATGACACATCAACCTTTATTAGGTGAAATTTTACAGAATGTTTCAGAGTCAGTGTGGGAAACATGCCGTATCTCCTTTTGGCAGGGTGTTGTTTGTTTCGTCTCTAAAGGGATCAAAAATTGGGAATACAATCATTTGTCAATTTGGACCTGATTGTTTTCTGGGGGCTGATCGGTTACAGCCCAGTGACAGACACTGCTGCTGCAGGTTTTAGCCGAAAAATGAAATGCAGTCAGAAAATCACAAGTCACTTGCATTAGTTTAAAGAGGTGCAAAGGGGGTTGTTGTGTTTATTGTTTTGTGGACCAAGCAGCTTACTGATATCTGTGACCCAGTTCTGATTTTTATACCACCCTCAAAAGTACAAATCACTTTTTGAAAACTAGACCCAGTTTTTATCATTTGTAGCTTTAAACCAGATCAGAGGTTGTTCAGTCATGTCATTTTTTATCCAACTTTTGCATCATTGTTCTGTGACTGGCATCATAATAGTGCATCCAAGGAAGAGAAGTTGCAAGAGCAAATGTAAACAATAGAAAATATAAAATTTTTTCATTCTCCCTTGGTTATAATTGGGCCTGCTTTGATTCAGAACTCACACATACTGATAGACAGCATCCATATTTACTTCCTTAAAGACAGTTTGCTGCATGTTGCATCACTTCTCACTCTGAAATCTGGCCTCCCCAATCTGTGTGTGTGTGTGTGTGTGGGGGGGGGGGGGGGGGGGGATTGAATAGAATTTGATCTGTGTAAAAGTGCTTTGAGTCACCTTAAAGACAAGAAAAGTGTTATAAAATGCAGCTTTTGACCATCTGATGAAATGACTTTATTAAAACTATTTTAATCCCATATTAATTCCAAATTCTGATTGAATATTAATCATTAAAACTACCAGTATGATCATTTATATTACTCTCACCACAAGCTAATCCTTTCATGACAACATCTAAGCAAGCCATCCATCACATTCATAAAGTAAATTCAAATAAAAAAAAACAAGGCAAGTCCTGCCTTGCCTAAGGTAACTGAGTTGGATGCAGACATTTCTAGAACCCTGCAGGACAACACATACTGGATGAAGGTTACTCGTAAACATTTAAAGTCAAACTTGTCAGAAATCCAATCCAATTCAATTCAAGTTTATTTATATAGCGCCAAATCACGACAAGAGCCGTCTCAAGGTACTTCACATAATAAACATTCCAATTCAGGTCAGTTCATTAAGTCAGTCAGAAAAAAGTTTCCGATATAAGGAATCCAGCAAATTGCATCAACCAATCCTCATAATGAGCAATCATGCAGCGACAGTGGAGAGGAAAACTCCTTTTTAACAGGAAGAAACCTCCAGAGGATCCTGGCTCAGTATAAGCAGCCATCCTCCACGACTCACTGGGGATGGAGAAGACAGAGCAGACACACACACCAACACCCACCGACCCACACATCTACACAACATATATAACACATAGTGTTTCTATTGTTACATTGTGATTTCTCAGTAAATATTCTATTTATTAAGAGATAAACTTTATTTAACAATTTAGTCTGAGGCTGATGAGAATGCCGCAGCTTTTCAAAATCAGGGCTTCAGATCAAAGTATACGTTTTGCAGATCCATGCAAATATCAGAAAAATAACTGAAGTTGTATGAATGAGTAATATTAGAAATAATGTTGCAATGGCTAATGAATAGTTTAGCTAAAAGTTGATGAAATATTTGTGTTGCTGTTAATCTGAATGGCAGGCAGACAGATAATTGTGTGTGTGTGTGTGTGTGTGTGTGTGTGTGTGTGTGTGTGTGTGTGTGTGTGTGTGTGTGTTTACTGGAAACTATACTGAGGAATTATTTACTCGTACCAATTTCCTTAACAAATTTTTAAATATGATAAAAAGTCACTTAACAGCTTCACAGGATGCGTTTACTTAATCAATCTGTGGGATTTGGCAGAGCCTAGTTTGTTTCGAATTTCTTAACACAGGGTAATACTAAAACTCTCCATGGGATGAAATGTAATTACTGATGTTATTTCTTAGGATTCAGTTAGGATTCTTATGTTTGTGTTTGCCAAGAATCGTCATTATGTCTTTCCCCGAGCTTCTTCTCTCTTTTTCTTTATTTTTGGTCAAGTAGTTTTAGGTTCAGATTCTGAGACAAGTTTTTGTTGTAGGTGTTGCTCCTGCTCAAAGGCCACAAACTGTTTTCTACAGGCACACCTTTTAACATGCATTACTTCTGTTGGTTTTGTTGGTAGATTCAGGATTAGAAAGCCCTGGCAGCACATCAAGTACAGCCAAAATCAGTCACTGATCATAGATATGCCAAGTCACATAAGTTGTCATCAGGTCTTTTTCTGCAGATGTTTTTTCTTGCATAGCATTGATTCAATACTGAGATCCATTTATGCTATTATACTTGGAAATATGTTTATACTGTTATTTTGTGACACAGAAACAAATGTACAACTTGAAATAGTCAGACTTTTCATTTGAAATCTCAACAGAAATAGACCCAATCACTTTAATAACTCTCAGACTCTTGTTCAAGCCTAACCCAAGTTCAGAGATCATTACAAAACAGAATGCCTCAAATGTCCTGGCTAAGGACACTTAGTCAAGAAATAACAGAGACTAAACTTTACAAAATCAGTTCCTTTTTTACTGAATGCACCTTGTGTTTTTGTAAAATGTAAATGTAATTCAAATGTATTCTAATTTGCTAAATCTAACTGTCTGCTTTGGTCTCTATAATAGTAACAGTGTGGAAGATTTCACAGAGACAGACATCTTGATTTACTCTAATGGAGCTGTGTTCTAGCTGTTCCCCAGTGACTAATTCTGCTAAATACCAGGGTTGGAGATAAAAATGGTGCTTTTGTACATCATCACCTCCAAGTAAGAGCTCTGTTGATTCAAAGGGAAACACTGCCATCTTATGGAGCAATACGCTAAAAACAATTTTCTGTTTAATTCTATTTTATTGTTTTTGTTGTTTTTTTTCTTTACCTTGCAGCCATTTTGTTCTGAATGAAAGAGTCATTATCTTGCCAAAAGGTAGCCCAAATCTCAGCCTTTTGTTTGTGTTTGACATCGCTTCAGGGTGTTTCTGCTCTGTTGTTACCGTTGTAAATTTTAACTCTAACGTGTGTGTGTGTGTGTGTGTGTGTGTGTGTGTGAGAGAGAGAGAGAGAGAGAGAGAGAGAGAGAGAGAGAGAGAGAGAGAGAGAGAGAGAGAGAGAGAGAGAGAGAGAGAGAGAGAGAGAGAGAGAGAGAGAGAGAGAGAGAGAGAGAGAGAGAGAGAGAGAGAGAGAGAGAGAGAGAGAGAGAGAGAGAGAGAGAGAGAGAGAGAGAGAGAGAGAGAGAGACCTGATGATATTAATATTTAAAACATGTTATCAAAATATAAAGTAAAAAGTAAAAAATAAAGAAATGCAACCGATATGACTTTCTATATGGGGCCACATCACATCAGAAAGTCTAAAGCAACAGAATAAGTTTCGAGTTTTTTTTTTTTTTTTTTTTACTATGTTTTCCCAGAGAGTCCTTCACTGACTCAAATAGCTGAGGCAGTCCTGCTCAGCTGACCCTCCCTGTCCCTACAGGCTTCCATGTCTGGAAGTTACTGTGTGTTGGGATGCCTGACGCTCTGACAGCCTGAAGAAACAATGCACTGCAAAAAGTTTCAGTAAAACAAAGTTTCCCTAAAAGTACTTCCATAAAATATGGAAATAAATGAAATTTTTGTCCAATTTTTTGCATTAACTAAAAAAAAATTGAAGGAATTTCTTGCTTCTGGTTTATGAACCCCCCCCCCCCCCACCCCACCCCTCCCACACCCCCCACCCCCCCCACCCCCCCCACACACACACGCACACACAAAAATACCCAAAATCCAATTACGAGCTTTAGAGCTAAGTTTGTGTAAAACGATCATTGGGCATGGTACTGGAAGTGTGCAGCTCAGTGGTAAAATAAAGTCCTCCAGGAAGTTTTACTCCATAAACCTTGAACAAAAGGGACTTTCTTTCAAATTGCCAAGGGACTGTAAGTGTGCGACCTCAAACTGAACTGTTGAAGCAGAAAGTCTACAGTAGGTCTGCGTGTTTATGTTTTTCCCCACAGTCAGTGGAAATGGTGAAGTAACAATCTTCTAAACATGACGATACAAGGAAGCATTTTCATCTAGGGTAAAAACCTTGTTGATTAAAATTAGATTGAGTTTTGTGAGGACCATAATAAGATATTTTTACATCTAGACACCCACAGTAAATTGTGTGACTGAGAGGTGCCAGATATATTTAAAAAGTATTGGTTCTGTTTCCTGAAAATTAAATGATACTGCTGCATTTTATAAAATTAGAATATTCCCATTATAGGAGCAGCAAAGAAATGCTTTAAACCTGCTTTTTTAGCCGTCATCATATCCTGCCGAGCTGCTGGAGACAGAAAATGTGACCCTGGAGATGAAATCCCAGTTGCATAGCAACACATCTCCATCTGCAGTTAAGCTTCTCTCCTCCACAGAAACAACTGTCATATTTGCTTCACAGGCAGTTTATTGCAATTAAAATGTTCCATAAAAAGGCAGTACCTTTGAAGGTTATGGACCCATTTATCTTCTACATTCTCAAAAGAGTTTTCAGTCAAGACTCAAAACGGTGTAAGTGTATGTCTTGCCATCATTCTTTGCCAAGACTGACTTTAATATATTTTAACTAGTATAACGGAACCACATTTGAAAAAGCTTCATTTTTTACTTATTTGGTATATGATGGATGATTTTATGTCTTGATGTATAGCATTTTAGATGTGTTGTATTTAAAATGTTTTTAAAGTTGGAACAAATTGGATCTTCGCACATCTGTAGAAAGTATTTATCATCAACACAAAAATGTTTCTTCTTGATTGATTGGCAGTCTATGGCAGCTGCTCGTTTGGAAACTAATATTTTCTCCTCCCTGCACTTTGTTAAAACCAAAACCCTGAGATGAAAAATGAATGTCGTCTTAAGGAACTTTTAACTGGTTTAATTACACTGAACAAAAATATAAATGCACCACATTTGTCTTTGTTCCCATTTTTTATGAGCTGAATTCAAACATCTGAAAATGTGTCTACATCAAGCCCCCATAATTACGGCTCTAAAATTGGTCTCAACCCGGAAGTACCAAAAATCGCAATTCCACCCTCATCTGCTGGGGGCTGGTGTCAGAAGCGAGCAAATCCTCATTGACTCCCATGTTAAAAATACCAATTTCACAGCAGAAATAAACATGATTACAGCCTGGAAATATAACATGTTGGTGGAGCTGGGCTCCGACTATCGGCTTGTGGAGCTCTCGGGAGACTGATGTTTTCCACCCTTATCCCCTCCCCACAGTTCGGCTCCTCTGTCTGATCGCGGCTTCTGTTTGCTGCGCGGGCTGACGGCTTGTGGAGCCCTGGGATGGAAACCTTTCCACCCGGTTCTCCCCAGCGGCAGCTCTGCGCATCTCAGATCGCAGCGGCTTCTGTCTGCTGCGCAGGCTGACGGCTTTCATCAGCTTTCGGGAGACCTCTGTGTTCCACCCGGTTTTACCCAGCGGTCAGCCCAGCGTATCTCTGACTCAGAAGCTCTGGTGTTGTGCACAGTTAACTCCGGTTGTAGCTAGGTTGCTACCTCCGTTAGCTTAGCTCCCACCTCCGCATTAGCTTTGGGTTAGCTTCAGGTTAGCTTGTAGCTAGTTCGACCGGGTGTCGTCAGTTGATCCCAGCCTTACAGCCCCACCCTCAGCTCCACCTCCCTTCCCTTTTATGGAATTGTCTGGGCTTGACGGAACCTGTGACATGGTCAAAATGGCGGTGGTGGCCACCTCCCATTTTAGTACAAAAACGTATTATTGGAGCCTATGGAAACTCATTGTCCATGTATGTATGTCGATGGTCTACATACATAAAAGACCCATGACTCAGTTATTGTTCTGAAATCTGTCTACATGTGCGTTAGTGAGCACTTTTCCTTTACCAAGATAATCCATCCCACCTCACTTGTGTGTCATATCAAAGGACTGATTAGACAGCATGAATAATGTACAGGTGTGCTGTCTATCAGCCCCTCGATATGCCACACCTGTGAGGTGGGATGGATTATCTTGGTAAAGGAAAAGTGCTCACTAACGCACATGTAGACAGATTTCAGAACAACATTTGAGAGTCATGGGTGTTTTGTGCATGTGGAAAAAGTTTAAAATGGTTGAGTTCAGCTCATGAAAATGGGAGCAAAAACAAAAGTGTTGCATTTATTTTTTTGTTCAGTATATTTAAGATCAAATTACTTAAATGGTTCTAAATCCTCATTTACTATTCTACTTCTAATGTCCTATATTCATCTCACAGCAACAGATCCAGACCTTAATAACAATTTGTTTAAATTACTGCTGTTTACAACATTCCCACTGAACAAAAAAAGAAATATGAATGGAGCATTTCGGCATGCCTGGAAGATATAAACCCTGTGGGAAAATTTTAATTGCAATTTTAAAGTTTCTTTTAACAATTAGGAAGCTCATTAGAAAAAGAACAGAATGAGGCAAGTTTTTGCAAATTCTCAAGACAGCTTGCTAAATCCATTAAGAGTCTTACATGGTTTAATTAAATCTGTGGATTTGAGTTTTGCATACATACCTAATCACATAAAAACTCACACCTGTGCAAATGACAACAATCATCTGTAAGAGACTGAAAAACACATTTGACTCAACACAGCAACCTTTGTGCATCATTAGACGTTTCGGCCATTTGGGCTTTTTCTGACTATCATATTGGCGATATTAGTGCACACAGCACATTTTTTGTAACAAAATCATTCTTAACTATTTTTTTATTCAAATGTAAAGTTCCAACTCAAGACAGAATGCCTTCTCGGGGACGAGGTCCTGCTTCAAGTAGAAGAGTTAAGTTCATGGGTGTAGTGTACAAAAAGACAACGTATTACATGAAAATGACCAGAAGTTAACTTTTCACTTACAGGCCAACTCTTTCATACAGGTCAATGTGACACTGTGGTGCTGATATGAAGATATGAACTTGACCCAAATGACTTCAAAACTTCATACAATCAAATTTTGTTGAATGAACAATATGTTGAAATCCAAAGTGTTTGATTAATGTGTCCCATAGTTTACACTGTGTGTTAAAATGAATATTTTTCATGTAATTTATTTCACATCTTAAACTACATCAGATCAGTAATTGTTGAATGATTAATTAATCTATAAGTATGAACACAGTATTATCATAAAGTATTATTAATATTTAACATTTTCACTTCACACTAAGAAATAACCTCTTTAAGTATCTGAGGGAAGGAGGGATCTTCTGAGGTATTTTGTTAACCTCTTTTAAACTTGTCAAATTCTGATTTGTCTAAATTTGTCGACAAAAGTTGATAAAAACAGAGATCACTTCCTGATCTAGTCAGTTCTCCTCCCGGTTCGGCCGACCGGGTGAGCAAGCATTTGGAACCATCCTCTCTTTTGACTCAACTCAAGGCTGCTCTGCAATGCTTGCGAGTGGTATCAGACTCTACAGCCTCAGACGTGGAATGTCTAACTAGCAGACCCTGGTCTCTTCTCATGGCCGGTGGTATCTGAATTCAAAGGGGGCTAAGACTCTTTGAGATTCCTGTAGCTATGACAGCCGGTGAACTCACCATGACCGTCACACAAGGGGTAGGGTAGACTCTGCATGATGGGGTCTGATGGTTTTCTGAATAATCTCTAGCTTATCAAACCATACAGTCAAACTGATTTTACAATACAGACATCACAAGATCTCTCAGATACTTAATCAGGTTTTGCTACAACATCATTTCATTCATACTTTGTCATGTATAATCATTAGTTTAGAAATATAGAATTAAAATCATTTTTATAAACTATATCCTTGACTCTGTATGAATTAATAAAAAGTGTGTGTTCCATGAATAGTCACAGAACCTACGGTAATATTAAATTAAATATTCAAAGACCAATCAGATTGATTATTAATATTTATATGGAAAATCACATCTTTTTGATCATTTAATAAATGTTGCTAATCCTTACCACTACATGAGTGAGGGAAAGATGGAGTGGTATATCCATAGGCGGATTGGTGCTGCGTCCGCAGTGATGCGGGCATTGTACCGGTGGTGAAGAGAGAGCTGAGCCGGAAGGCAAACTTCTTGATTTACCAGTCGATCTATGTTCCTACCCTCACCAATGAACACGAGCTTTGGGTAGTGACCAAAAGAACGAAATCACGAATACATGCGGGCAAAATTACTTTTCTCTGCAGGGTGGAAGCTCGATCATTCGATCGGAGTAGATCCGCTGCTTCCCCACATTGAGAAGAATCAGTTGAGGTGGCTCAGGCATCTGGATAAGAAGCCTCCTAGATGCCTCCCTGGTGAGGTTTTCTGGGCACACCCAACTGGGAGGAGACCTTAAGGAAGACCCAGGATATGCTGGAGGGACTATGTCTCTTTGGCCAGAGAATGCCTTGGGATTCCTCTGGAGGAGCTGGCCCAAGTGGCTGGGGAGAGGGAAGTCTGGCCTCTCCGGACTGCTGCCCCCGTGACCCGACCTTAGATAAGCGGATGAAGATGGACGGATGGATATGTGGATGAATGGATGGATGGATGAATGGATGGATGGATGGATGGAAGAATGGATGGATATGTGGATGGATGGATGGAGAGATGGGGGATGGAAAGAAGGATGAATGGATGGATGGAAGTTTAAAGTTTCATATGGATCAATATAACACTATGACAAAAGTACCAATGGCTTCTAAGCAGTTGTAAAAATAACACCACAAACCACTTTTTTCCCACCGTGACCTTTACAAGTGCAGAAAGAGAAAGGGGACATGTTTTTGTTTCCTTGCAAGACTCCATGTAGCCTACTAAGATCAATCTAATAAGCAAAAACACACGGAAATGAGAGGATGTCAGATTTTAGTGGTGTGAAGCAAAAACGAATACTTAATGCACATTTATAGTAGCCTGGCAAGCCATACCAATGCTTCCTTATGGGAATTCAATCATCAATCACTCAATCAGCGCTGAGCAGTGTACATCACACCGGGCAATGCTCAGTTTCTCATAAACAACCAAGATGGCTTCTGATGTGGCATACACTGCAGCTCTTTCCTCTATTCTAAATTACTTGGTCATGTCTTTAAAACCACAACAAGAAGAACCGCTAAAAGCTTTTCTTCTAAAGAAAGTAGTTTGCGCCATTGTCAGAGGCCAACTTTTTACTACAACTAAAACCAACAGCATTGCACGATACAGTCGTCATTTTCGCCTAATTTCTGATTAATTATTTTTGAGCTGGCTCCAGTCCCTCGTGGTGCTCTCTGCCTCTGAGTATCCAGACTCGTCCTCTGTGTAGAATAGACAGAGGACGAGTCTGGCAGGCCAGGCTACATTTATAGTGGTCACAGGATTCAAACATGGTTTTAATTAAACTTAATGGAATATTTTTGTAAATTAAAATGATATACTTGGCATTTTTTTATTTTATGCTATAGTAATGTATTAAAAAAACATTTTATTAAATCTCTGACATATCCTATAATGGACTCCAAGACTAGCCAGGATAAATAACTAATTGTAGGATTATGTGGGTTTTTGCCAGCCATGGTAATAAATTAATATTTAATTTTCTTGATCAAGATTTTAAACACAAAAACTAATAATACATCAGCCATAATATTTTGGCTATTCGTTCATATGACTAAAAAAACGTATATAATAAAATTCTCCAAACTATCCAAAACAATTTTTAGAAAAAGTAAAAAAAAAAAAAAAAAAAAAAAGCATGTTTTGTTTCCTTTCCGAAACATCATTCTTTCCTCCATAAGGTGGCCAGGCTCAGCCTTTGAATTAGGAACTCTGACATCCAGGAAACACTCTGAGGTGTTCTTCACATCAGTAGGAGCCAGCTGAGGTGGTTTTTGCATTTTGTCAGAATGCCTCCTGGACACCTCCCTGGAGAGGTTTTTAAAGCCTATCCTGCCAGCAGGAGGACCACAGATCCATCCAGGACACACAGAGGGATTATGGTTATGCTGGCCAAGGGAATGCCTTGCAGTGGATCAACTGGTAGAGAGAGGCTGCTGGGGAAAAGACATCCTTACAAACTCCCATGTGACCTTATTCTGTTTAAAAAAGAAAATGAATTAATTGATAAATGAGTAAATAAAGGATATGCTTTAACATGAGCTATGTACTCAAGTTTGCTGCCAGTCTTCAAATTATGTTTTTGTTTTTTCTTTTCAGCGAACAGGACTGTCTTTCAGGCTCTTAAAGGCAGAGCTGAAATGATGAGGTAGCCACTCTGTTTGTTTGTCTGTCTGTCTGTCTTGGCTTCTGTCAATGGAGCAATAGCGCCCTCAAGTGGGAATCAAAATTAATTACTAATTTCCATCTGTGTCTAGTTTTTCAGCAAACACAGAAGAGCGAGTCTCAATAATACTGTGTATTATTTTAAACATTTTTTAAAAGACTAACAACATTATTTTAACCAACAATATTAATTTGCATGGAATGTGCCAGATGCACAGTCTGTGTTGGGTGTATGAAGTTACATTCAGAGAGATGGAGCGCTTATAATAAATGACAAACATATTTAGTGGCACGGCACGGCCTTTATATCTTTTTTGTTGAATATGGAATTTAATTTAATTTTTTGTTACAGTTTTAATTTTCATTAAAACGCCTTAACACGTGTTGAGATAGGCTGCATCTGCAAAGTTATTAAACCCGTACATTGTTTTCAACAATACTGTTATTTATGTTAATTAAAGTTTTAACGCATCATTTGCACATGGTAGATTATGTTTAGGTTATTAAAATGGGTACTGTACCTTTAACAGCGCAAACCTAGAAACCATAGTGCGCATGCGTACAGAACTTGAACGTTCTGGCGGGCAGCAAAACTCGGAAACCACCCGGGAACAGCTGATTAGTAGTTTATATATCTTTACTGGTTTGACTAAACTGCACTATGGTAGAAGGACCGGGCTGTACGTTAAATGGAGAGAAAATCCGCTCTAAGGTGAAGACAGGACAGGAAGTAAAACAAGTCAGGGGCAGTTTGACGAATGTGAGTAAACATAAGCTACTACACATTAGTCGACTTGTCTTCGTCTTTTAGGCAAGCATTTGATTTATCAGAGACCTAGCACACCTTTTTGGTGCCGATACATTATTAGAAACATTTTGTGTCTCTTCTTAGAAGAACAACTCTGAAACAAATGCTTTCCACGGTTTTCTTGGATGTCAGTACACTGGTGTGGAAACCCTTGGCAAGGAGCTCTTCATGTACTTCGGCTCGAGAGCTTTAAGGTAAATTGTACAGCGTTAGCACACCCTACCTTTTATTTAAGTTACTTGCTGCTTTCTCTTTTTAATTGTATTTATTTATTTCATCTGTATTAGTTAAGCAATGCAGATCTGATTATGTGACCTGTGGAAAAGGAGCCTACTTTTTTAAAAAAAATTAGGTGTGTGTTTGTCTTTTTAACACCTTGATCTAACAGCTGAAGTGTCTCCTTAGCCTTCATTGATGTCTACAGGAGTTAGTCATCACTAGATGTAACAAATTAGCTGTTAACAATCTAAAACATGCAGGAAACATGCTGGAAGCAGATTTCAGCTCCACTCTGAAGTTGCAAGTGTGGCATTCTGGCTACGGGGGCGGTGGGGTCTGAGTGTCTTTTCATTAACCCTGTAAAGGGTAATTTTAGCATATTCTGGCTAAAGAAAATGATTTAAATTTTTGAAAAAGTTGCCTTTAAATCCATGACACATATCAAACGGGATCAGAAACTAACTTGTCTCACTTCGTAGACTCATTCATATTTTTTGGGGCAGTAGGGGACAGTAGATGGATGTGACATAGGTTCCCCATAGTTGACTGAAACATTCATAAATTCCCTTTTGTTGTTGTACTTTTGTTTACTTTTTCTTCGTTGTGATACATGAGGAAGAATATGCCCTAATGCAAGATTATTTCATCTCTGCTGTACACACTGAGCGGAGGAAAAAAGCTATTTTTAAGTCATTTTCCCATATTCGACGTTTCATGACCAGATTTCTGTCTTTGCAATTTCTAAATGATTTTGATTTCCCTCTTTATTAACCTAGGGCTTTGCAATTACTCAAATTTCTATTCCAACTTTGGTTCAAGATGATCACAAAATAATGTAACTTACAAATGATTTAATATTTTTGAAGAAACTCACATTCCATTTTGTAAACATGCTATTTTGTCAGTCCCACTCACCCACCCCTTCCACAAGTACTAGCTTTCTCCTGTGGTGTTTAAAAAGTAGGGATGCACCGATCAGGTTTTTTGCTGCCGATACCGATATCAAAGAATGCTGATCACAGATACCGATCACGTGGATTGGCCAGAAATTTTCTACAACATTATAATGAGTGCTACAAACTACATAATCTGGGAATAAAGGAAATGTAACCTAATCTAAAATGGTCTGTATTAGGGTGGTCACGGTGTGAAAATTTAACCTCACGGTTATTGTGACCAAAATACCACGGTTTTCGGTATTATCGTGGTATTTTTTTTAAACGTGCTACATTTTCACACAATTAAATGAACCCTTTATGTCAGGAAATATTGTCCTCAGTTTGTGTCTAAATTTTGCCTAAAATGTGTTATTTTGTAATTATGTTGTTTGTTTACATTTTTCCCTTTAGTCTTTAAAATACCAATATTTGCCCATAACTTCTTATTTTATGTCTGTTTGATTTCATAATTTTAAAAATATTAGATCAGATGATAGTACTCAAGTAGCCTTCTAATCAGATACTTTTTTTTACCCTTATTTGAGTAATAAACCCTATATCCGGAAAATATTGTCCTCGGTTTGTGTCCTTCCAGTGAGCTTTGCGGATTTGGGAAAATCTCATCAGGCAGTAATCATTGTTAAATTCATAATTATTCTCGGAGAGACCAACTCTTATTTGCCCCTGGGAGCCCCGTAATGCATAGCGTCATTTCAACATGGCGGTGTCCACGACATGGTTTATATGCAGGTAGCGGCGCTGCGGCTGCTTTATATAGCGACTCGTTTCATTCTCCCTCAACCCAAATCCTCGGATCATGCATTTTAGATAAAACGCTAACGTTCGCTTGCCTTGCGTTGACTGTAGAGTTGTGGGTGATGGTCACGCAGATGTGTCATGAGATTTGAAGCGTTGCTGCCTTTCACAGACACTTTTTCTGCACGTGTTGCAAACAGGATAGCCGAAACTGTCCCTCGGCATTCTTCAAATATCCAAAAGATGCCCGTACTTCCCACTTCATCTTATTTGAGGGATAAAAAATGTCCTCCTGAGCGCTGCCGTCTCCTCCTTTGGCCATTATTTCAGCTTTAGCTTCAAGAAAGTTTTGGTTGTAAACAGAGCACGCATGTGCCGCCGGCAACTTCAGCAGATGATACGGTGGCTGGTAAGGGTCACCGCGCCTACACCGCAGCCACGGTAAACCCACCGAGATAATATTGTTTTTTTTTAAACAAGACGGTTATTACTGTATTATTGTCAACTTTTTTTTACCGGGGTTTACCGCTACACTGGTTACCGTGACAACCCTACGGCTGATCGGTCTGCTTTGATCTATTTTGAAAACTCAGATCAAAACCGATAGGGGCACTATGGGCCGATTGGGATCAAATGCCGATCCATCGGTGCATCCCTATTAAAAAGCAAAACCACTCTAACGAAAGCACAACTAGGGCATATGTCATCTGTTAAATAATACCTCTATTATTTGCAAAGATAACTTCTAAACACACTGTTAGTGCCCAGTAATGATATTTGAAATGGTTTTATTTCCAGTCTTTAATGCTCCTGGAAGAAACAACCCCTTTTTTCATAATCACTCTTTACTTGGACATCCACACTTTCCTGCAGTACGTTTACATGCAGCCAATATCCGGGTTATGATCGGGTTAAGGTCGGTATTCGGGTTTCTGAGTTGATCAGAATAACCCGTTTACAGGCATAAATAGAAAGAGTTACTTCTAACTTGCATAACCCGATTTAAATGCGGACGTTGGGGTAGCGTCAGGACGTATGGACTACGTCTTTACAGGCATAAATAGAAAGAGTTACTTCTAACTTGCATAACCCGATTTAAATGCGGACGTTGGGGTAGCGTCAGGACGTATGGACTACGTCCAGACGCAATATGCGTCATTTCCGGTTCTTCTTGTTCCAGTATCCGTGAAAACAACAACATGTTTCCCAGTTCGGAAGAGATAGTGACCGCGTTTCTTTGCGCTTTAGTTCCTTCGTCACTCCAAAAGTGTGGTGCTGTGCCGCGACTCGCCATTTTGCTCCCAACTTGTTGTTTACTTCCGGTGTTCTGGCGCATACAAGACGTCTCGCTACTCAAAAGACCCAAGATTCCTTGCGAACAGAGCATGCGCAGAACACACGCTTTGATGGGGATATCCCGATATGCGTTTACACGACCAAACATTCGGGTTAGAAAAGGGTTACCCCAGGTGTAGTAACCGGGTTTTTAAAAACCCGGTTATGAGCATATCCGGGTTTTTGGCGGTGTTTACAAGGACCTGCGGAACCGGGTTATTGTGAATATTCGGGTTTTAAAGGGGTTACTGGCTGCATGTAAACACACTGATAGAAGCCATTCTCTGTTTTTCTTTTTATTTTGCGTCCATTAGGGATGGACAGTATATCGGCATCAAAATCGATATCAGCCAATGTTAGTCATTTTTTTACGTATCGTATCGGTCCAATTAAAAAAATGGCCGATATTAACAACCAATATTTTTTCCATCTCTTCTCCATTTGTTTGCCTTTTTCAGAGGGTAAGAGGGGTGATGTGTATTTGTTTAGTCATGTCACAGTGAGTGTAATCATTTCAGAAGCGTAAATGGTATGTGTTGTGTGTACATAATAACGTAAATTCAGCTTTAATAATTTTTATTCAATAAAAATCTGCTAATTTTAGAATCATTAATGTCAGTATATCGATGTCTGCAAATACGTAATCGGCCATAACAGTGATCTTAATATCGGATATTGGTATCAGCCCAAAAATGTCATATCGGTGCATCACTAGTGTCCGTGTTTTTTAATGTTGAAGATTAAGATGTTAAAGGTTGTGCCTAAATACGATTTAAACCATTGACTGTTAAAATTGTAGCGTTAGACTTTATAGCGTAACAACTGCATATTTAATTATGACCAATGAGATGTGATGATTCCATGTGAATATGAAATATCAACCTGATTGATCTTTGAATGTTTAATTAGAAGAGTTTAGGATTCTTTGCTTATTCAGGGACCATAAACACACTTCGTATTAATTCAGGCAGAGTCAAGTATATAAAAAAATTTATTTTATTTTTCTAATCAGTTATAATACATGACAAGCTATGAATAATATGTGGTGGAGTGTATGTGTGGTGATGGAATGTGAGTTGTAGGTGGTGTGGTGTAAAGTAGATTAAAAAATCAATGCGTTTCTAAGGAGAGCGATTCAACCGAAACGGCATTTGGGATTTTATTTAGAAATATGACGACCGGAAGTATGTTAGCGTATGTTAGCGTTTAATGTTGAAACCTGCCCCGGCCATTCATTAA
The DNA here is from genome assembly GCF_043380555.1 of Nothobranchius furzeri. Classification (NCBI taxonomy): domain Eukaryota; kingdom Metazoa; phylum Chordata; class Actinopteri; order Cyprinodontiformes; family Nothobranchiidae; genus Nothobranchius; species Nothobranchius furzeri. The sequence continues at coordinate 76,427,432 of NC_091741.1, forward strand.
TTCATTTAGAAAAATTACAACCGTAAGTATGTTAAATGACAACTACATATGAACTATAGAGAAATAATAGATTTTACGTACTATTTCATATTAAAACGTATCAATTACAAGCGTAAGTATGTTTGCCGTTTTCTGTAAGTACGTTTGCCATTTTATTTTGTAATTTATCCCGTGCATTTCCCGTCTTGACCGTCCTGACAGTGGCTGTTGTCCTGACAGTGGAGCCTCCACCGGGAGCAGCCTGACAGTGGAGGTCTGCAGCCAGGTGCCTCTCGTATTTTCCGGAGTATAAGTCTCTCCGGAGTAAGTCGCACCAGCCATAAAATGTATAATGAAGAAGAAAAAAACATATATAAGTCGCACTGGACCATAAGGCGCATTTTGGGGGGAAATTTTATTTTATTTTTTTACAAAATCTGAGACCAAGCATTTCACATTGCAAGACAAGTACTGGTAACAGTAGCAGAATAAACAACCAGGGCGCAGCAGCACACCACGGTCTCCAGCAGAGGATTGCAGTGTTTCAGACCCTCCCAACATGCAGGGAGAGCTCATTCCTGGTCCGGACCCGGTCCGCAGCAGCGCAGTATACATAATTTGGTATATAAGTCGCTCCGGAGTATAAGTCACAGGGCCAGCCAGACTATGAAAAAGAGTGCGACTTATAGTCCGGAAAATACGGTTACTCACTGAGCTGCAGATTTTCGGTGGTTTCCCTCAGAGCTCCACAGGCGACAATATCCGCTTCAGACCTCAGCGATCAGAGCTGGGCACCCGGGCTGCGTGAGCTCACGCTCTATTCCCCCGCAGTGGTCGGATCCAACCCAGGGACATGGTACAGAGTCTCAGTGTCCAGCTGTGCCAACAAGTCATATTTCAGCCCATTTTGACCGGACAGCATTTTCCCCCATTTAACCAACTAAATAAAGTAAGAAATATTATTTTATTTACCGATTAAAAAGGAAGCAGACTTCTTAGTTGTTCTTGTTATTGCAATCAATACCACAGCTTGCCATTTGTGTCCAATAATTCTATGATTAACATCCAAATACAGAGGACACAAAGGAAGTTCAGAGAATTGAAATAGACGAAAATTGTTTACGTGAGGCCAAGGCTGAGGCCATAGCTCTGATGGCTCATGCTATCTGTCAATCAATTCTAATTATTTATAATTTCAAGCATTTAGTGACACCTAAACAAAAATAAATTCACCCCCCTCAGAGTTGTTGTGACTGTAAACTAGACCTATTAAACCTAAATGTTTTTTGTAGAGGCTGTAAACCTGTTAATTCCAGCGGTGAAGGTGGTGTTTTCTAACATGGGAGACGATGAAAATTCAAGCCAGCACCTAGCAGATAAGGGGGGACTTCTGATTTTCTCACTTCCTGGTTGGCTTCACAAAATTCAGACAATGACTGTGTTCAAATTCAGGGGTTGCATGCTCATGAGTACCCGTCCTCAATGGTCTCAGGAGAACTTGTTCTTCCGGATTTGGATAGTCTAGCCTTAAATAATAGTCCTGCCCCTACTTCGGCGGATGTCCTCCTGTCACCTAGCAACTGCTACCGCACTAAGAAGACGCTGCAGAAGTGGAGCTTGCACATGTTTCAAACTTTTCCCTGTTTAGTTACTGTTTGAAGAGCAACAGCAGATGTACCACTGGTGTTCTGAGAAATTCTCCATTCATCCATTTTCTTCCGCTTATTCGTAATCAGGTCATGGGGCACCAGACTTCCCTCTACCCAGCCACAAGTACGTGGTCGAATACCTTCTCCAAATCCACAAAACACACGTAGACCTGAATTTGAACAAAGCCAATGACTTCATCTTGATTTAAACAAATGCATGAATGTTACAAAAATATATATTTGACTCTTTATTGACTCTTTGTGTTTTAATGAGCGTTTATAATTATTCTAGTGTGAAAAAAGTAATTTTATACTCAATTTATATTCTCATACAGTTTCATCAACATTAAACAGCACAACTCTGCCACCTGCTGATTTAAGTTGGTACTCGCAGTCTCCATAAGACGTAAACTCAGGATTGTTTCCCAACTCAATGAGTCATCAAGTTAAATATTAGTGATTTTAATACAGAGCAAAATTATTGACATTACATTTTATTGAATAGCTGAGCAGCCCAATTTCAGCCTTAGTTTTACTTGTGTGGTTTGAGTTTCTGTCTAATGAGTCTCATGTCTTTACACTGCTGTTGTGACATTTTCCTGTAAAACGTTGCACGACTCACCCAGGGATTTCAAGACATGCAAACCCTGAGGGAACAAAGCGGCTCTTAAAACACTTCTTTGTTAGACTTTTCATCTGGTTTGTTTGGAGCAGTGTTTTGTTTCCTTTAAACAATTTGTTCTATTTTGCCAAAATAAAGGGCAAAGTTGTTTTTCAAAGGAGGACAACATTTGTATTCTCTTGGTTTACAAGTATATTACAAAGTCCTGCAGGTCTCATAATGGTACCTTTGGGTACGTTTTATATATCTTCAAGGATTTTATGAAGTGTTATTGATCTCTGAAGTATAGCCAATCTTAAAAAGCAGCAGTAGTACAAAGTTTCCTCCATTTAAAACCATTTATTCCTTTTCTTAGAGTAGAGTGATGACAACCAATGTCTTCTGAGGAGCTTTTGTAGACAATTCTACCATCAAGCATCTCTACAGTACTTTCTCTATGGTCCAGTGAAGGTTGTTGGGACTCATTTAAACCAATCTTCCCTGTAAAGAGCAGTTTTGTTCCAGTGTAGTTTTTAGAGAGGAGCACCTCTGATACCAATTCTTCCAATTCTAGTTATTTTCATCTGGTAGACCTTACTTTGAATGGCGTCAGGAGAAGTCATAAGCTCAGGGTTTCATGCCTCTTATTTCTCTTAATTGTCTTTTTGATTCTGTGTTAAGGGACTATTTGTGGTTATATTAAAATTGTGTGTGTGTGTGTGTGTGTGTGTGTGTGTGTGTGTGTGTGTGTGTGTGTGTGTGTGTGTGTGAGATTATAGGCAGTAGTAAAACTATGTAGAAAATGTAATCTCTGTAGAAACCCTAACCCTTCCAAACCCTTTTAATATTTTCCTGCAACTCTACTTTTCACAGTTTCTACTTCATTCTTAGTCATTAAATATGGTGACCTTGTAAAAATACTTTTAAAGCTCAAGTTGTTAGTAACAGCTTTTATTAAAGTAAAGTGTGTGGTAAAAATATTTCCTGTGGCAGTAAAACTTTAGAAAGTTGTTTTCCCAGTGGCTTTTGTTAAAATAATTACAGATTTGTTTGTCTGTGGCTTGAGTTAATGCTCCTCTTGTGTTGTTGAATGGTCACTGAGTTAATGATGCATTTTAGTTTTGGGGGGTTTAGTTCTTTCATATTTATAAAGCATGCATTTTTCAAAAAGTAAAAAGCACATGAAGTAGATTCACTTAGCAGTTACCTGAGCTTTATTTTTGGAATTGGCCCTTAAAAGAGGTATACACTCATTTAGATAAGTCTTCTGTGGTCTCCAGTACGAATAAATGCCTTGCAAGTCATTTTCAGTGGAAATAAAGCTCTGGCACTCCTGTTTCAGGAAGTAGAAGTTACTTGGAGGTGTAGGTAAAACAGCAGAATTTAGACTATAACATTGATACACAAATGCCTCTCTTCTGATTGACTAACGGCAACGCCACTCTTCCGCTGCTTCCGTTTACTCTTCTTTCTAAAAATTTTAGTTGCTAATGCTAATGGTTAGCTACTACTAGCTGATACACTCTCTGCTCTCTCCTAGCTGCAAAATAAACAGCCTTTTGCTGTTTTGAGTGGGTGAGTCCATGAATGCAAACTTCTGAGTGCAATGTATATCTGTGGGTTTTTCTGACCTGTTTTCCTATCCATTTTGTTTCAGCGGGTAATGGAGAAAATTGAAGTAGATGACCATTTTCACTTTTAGCATGAATGTGCAACTTGGATCATACCGTAAATCCTCTAATACAGGCCCGGGCCTGTATTTGACTCAAGCTCATCAAGCTCCAGGCCAGGGTCCGAAATTAACACTCGCCACTCGCCAAATGCGAGTAAATTGCTCCATTTGGCGAGTAAATTTTTGAGCTCTACCTGCCACCTGGCGAGTAAATGTTTGCACCAAATTAGTTATGTTTATCAGTCATCTTCCACGGATTTCTGATACTCCTCCCGCCTGCATGCAACTTACACAAACGTACGCGAAACGTGAACGCCGCATCCAACGTCATTTCCACCTATCCCATTCAATCAGTTTATCAAGTTAGCCGTTAGCTTCGTGTTAAAACTAGCGGTGAAATGTGGCGGTTTTTAACTGGAGTCAGCCAGCCTTCCAAAAGAAAACTCGTCGAACTGGAAGAAAAACCACCAGGACCAGTGGCAACCAGAAGATTTTGTGAAAAGTGGCGAACCGGAGACGGCGGAGTCGTGAGACACTGGCTACATTATGATGGCCACGTAGCGTTGCTGCCTTTCACAGACAACTGTCCCTCTGCATTCTTCAAATATCCCAAAAAAAAAAATGCCCATACTTCCGACTTTGTCTTCTTTGAGGGATAATAAATGTCCCAAGTGCTGCCGTCTCCTCCTGCCATTATTTCAGCTTTAGCTTAAAGAAAGTTTTGGTCGTAAACAACAAAGTGCGCATGTGCCGCCGGCAACTTCCAACAGATGATACGGTGGCTGGTAAGGGTCACCGCGCCTACACCGCAGCCACGGTAATCCACCGAGATAATATATATTTTTTAAAAACAAGACGGTTATTATTATTGTCTACTCTTTTACCGGGGTTTACTGCTACACCGGTTACCGTGACAACCCTAGCCCTGACACACTTTCAGATATTCTCATGGTGCAGCTGTGTTCTCCAGAGATCAAGGACTAGGACCCAAATGAGGCTGTGATGCTTTGGCACAAAGACGGTGTCAGAAGCAGGAGGCCAGACTTCATGGACAGAGAAAACAAGGAGTCTGACTAGATTTCAATGAAAGAGTTCATAAAAACATCTCTAAAAATAAATAAATAAATAGTAAAAATGACAAAAGAGTTGTTTTCCATATTAATTGATGTTTTAATTATTTTGTCACTCTGTTTGGAATCAACATAATATAGAATTACATGCTTTAGGTAGATCTAAATCATTTATAATTTTGGCCGGTAAAAAATATGCTTGGCCGGTAGATTTTCATCATCTACCGGCCAACTTGGCCGGTGAGTAAAAAATTTAATTTCGGACCCTGCTCCAGGCCTTTATTGGAAGGAGGACCAGAATTAGAGGCAGGCCTCAATTTCTATTTGAGCAAAATGAACTAATGGTTCGCTGGAGTTTTTGACAATTAAAATTGCGTCCACATTTTCAAAGTTAAACACATTTCTTTTAACAACGGTAGTTTCTGCTTCAGCCCTCTCCCCCCTCCCCCTGCGCAGCGGCCGCAAACTTACTGATGCGCCTGCAGCCTCTCGGAGTTCCTGCTGCTCTAAACATTAAAATAATTATTTCATTTTCTGTTCCTCACTTCTGATTACCTTCAATGGTGTCTGTTTGTTGCAACCACCAGGTACAAAAACTAACTTGTTTTTATTTGACTATTTTTCTGTCCTGTATCTGTTTATTATCTTCCTGCATCTCCTCTCAATCCTAAAGAAAAACTGTTACCTGGGTTCATATATATTCACCTTATGAGTTACCTTTGAACTGCAGTTCTAAAAGATCTACCGACCGCAAAAACAGCGGAGTGTGCACTGCTCGCCAGCAGCACCGGTGAGGTCCGTCACCTGGAGGACAAGGCGATGCGCCCCGCTCCACAGCAGCAAAACGCATCAGGCACAAATAAAAGAATAAAAGACAGAAAACATAAAAGGAAATGAGCCGACATGAACGATCGCGTGTTAAATTAGTTTTTGAAGTGGCGACACCTGATTTGATAATGTTACTGTGGCCGTGCTCAGGACGCAGATGTCTGGAGCGCGTCAACGATCAGAGCTTTGCATGCGCAAGCTGGTTAAGGTTAGGATGGGGTGAGGGGAATGTTAAATTGCAAGAGGGTAAAGGTCACAATTTGGTTAAATGTCCGTTTTACGGCGGGTGTCAGTACCGACGCTCAGGCACAGCGCGTTGCCTCCCGATGCGCAGGAGTTTGTCACCTGCTGACAGCAGGCTGCTGTCTTTTCCGTGGACTGCATCTTGCCGGTCATTATCACGTGACAGCGACTAGTCGATGACAGGCATAAAAAGTCACTATAGAGAGGTGAAGTCGACTAGTGACTAGTTCATACAACCCCTGCTACTGCTCCCCAGAGTGTTCTGCAGCATAATCAGCACGTTCTCCTTGAACTTGATATCAAATTGTCGCCTCCTCTTCGTCTCTGCACGGTTAAAGTTACCCTCGCGGTCTATCACTGGCAAATCAAAAGTGAGACGGATGACACAACCGCCCCCGTTCTTGCTTGTTACCACATTCCACCCGGCCACAATAAAAAACCGGCCATTATTCACCTCCGCCGACTCCGACACCGGTCAAAATATGATACCCGGCAGTTAATTAAATACAGGCTAATATTAGAGGATTTACGTTATTTCAAAAAGCACAAGTATTGCACATAAGCTGTAATTTTGGGGAGTTACATTCTTTCTTTATTGTATGCTAATTGAGCTGCAGTCCATTTTGGTCACGATATGTATAAAACACACACGCAGTGTGTTGCATTATTTGGGACTTTAAACTGTGATGTCCCTCTATCCAGTCAACTCCAGTTTTCTCATCTGTCCTCTCAACTTCTAAGTAATTTAGATATGCCAGCTTCAGATTCATGTTTATTGTCTTTCTTACTCCTTACTTTCAGGCTCCACTTTGGTATGAATGGGTCGATGAGTCTAAATCCTGCTCAGAGGAAGGTTACAACGGGCTCGGCAGCAGTGCTGGAAATACACCTTACCAACGACACTGTGGCTTTCTTTGACAGCACTGTAGAAATAAGGTAATGGGGACAACAGCATAGGTAAGATAGATTGAGGTGACAGCAGTTCACCTTGGAGTATGGGCCTGATTCACTGAGTATGTCCTACATTAGGCTTTGAAGACAGCGGCTGTTGTTGCATGAAAATTGCTGTCGTTTTTTGGTCTAACATTTGTCCTGATCACATTGTGTTATGTCCCAGTGTAATGTTCAGTAGCCAGACAGACATTTATTTCTACTGTCTGAGAATTTCACCTATGTTGTCCCATCTCACAAGGAAGAAACTGAAACCATTTAGAGAGGTATAACCTCAGTAGAGCTCCCTTTGACCTGGTGCAAAATCAGAGGCGATGTATTTTCTAGAATTTTCCAGTATTAGAAAGCTTTATGTGGTTACAGGTTGACGGAGGACTGCAAGCAGAAGGTCAGGGCCATGGAGAGTCTGGATGTGTGCTCCTCAAAGTTCAGCTTCTCGCGCTCTGAGGAGGCTGTGAGGAGCCAGAGTAGCAGGATGCTCTGTGACGTTCTCCTAGACCAAGCCGTCATGCCGGGAGTCGGCAACATCATTAAAAACGAAGCCCTGTTTGACTCGGGCTTCCACCCAGCCGTGAAGGTATAGAAAAGATGATGGATTGTGCTCAGCAGAGGAATAAAAAATGAGGGTAAAAAAAATGCAAGACAACACTCGCAGCAAAAAAGTAGGAGCTTACTGAGCGTCGAATTGGAATGAGGAAGGTGAAATAGAAATAAGACAAACAAGCGCACTGCGGCACATATATCCTTTCCCTTATGTACAGTTTCAAAATGGAAATCTCTTCATGAATGCATGTGGTCTTTATGGAGACTCAAGGGGCTTTAGCCTCTGATTTGTATCATAGATTTACTTTCGTATCCGAATGGGGAAATCTTCATGAGAAGAGTAAAACATGCAGTGCCTAAAGAAATATGCCTATTATGAAAAGCCTTAACCTGTTCCTGTCCATTAAGGTCTTTATGATGTGAAAACTTCTAATAATAAACTATTACTCAAGCCTTCATTCTGCTAGGCTCTTCAAATATATTAGCACACTGGACCATAACATTAATCTAGGACTTTTGGCCTCTTCTTTTTTTGGGACTACTGAATGTTTATGAGCTTCTACCTCCATGACCAATCTCTTACGTGTCCATGAAGAGCAAAAACAAACAAACAATCTAGAATCAAGTCTTTGTTGCCCTGGCTGTGAGTCCCCAGAATATAAAACCAGTGTTTATTCTTGGCATATTTTTAAACCCAGCATCTTCAATCAGGTCTGTTGTTTTCCACGAGTATTTGCTGGGACTATCGATCTGTTAATGCTGAAAGGATTTTTGTCTGCTATTCAAAATGAGAGGTTTATTTGCTCTGACCAATGGCAGCTCATTTCCAGGTGCAGCTGTTGACAGATAAGCAAATCAACCATTTAGTGAAGATGACTAGAGACTTCACTCTTCTCTTTTATAAGGTTGGTCACTTTTACAGTTTTTATACACTCTCTTGTGTGCTGTAGTGGAAGTTGCAAATCAGAGAAGATTACATCACACATTCATATTAAACATTTGGTGATTTGCTTTAGATTTTAGACAGAGTAGAAAAGTACTCTGTTTTATTCTTTCTTTTGAGATGTTTCCTTGATAATTGTTTAGGTCTAATGTTTTTCTGCTCTATTCATCTCTTAGTGTCGCAAAACTGGCTCAGCTCTTTACAAACATTACAAAGTCTACAAACGTCCACAGTGTGACCGATGCTCTCATGCCATCACAGTCTGTCGTCTTGGCGATAATGGTAGAATGACTTACTTCTGTGAACGCTGTCAAAAAGGAGATCCCACCGGAGTTGATATCAGGTAGAAACCGTCATGGACCGTTGGCACTTTGACTGTGAAGTGCTGTTTTGCATGCTTGAAAACTCTGCCTGCATTTTTCGCAATTGCATTTTTAAATCCGTTCTCAGTTTTTATTGCTTTTGCTTTAAGTGTTGCTATTTTGCACAGTGTATTTTTCATGTTTTTTTTTTTTTCGTTTTTGTTTTTTGTTCAGTACTCTGGTCACCTTTTGTTGTTTTAAACTCAACTCAACCAAAACTTTACATAGCACATTTAAGTTTCTTTGAAGGTTTGAGATTTTGGTTGAAAAACTTTAGATAACTTTTCAAAACATTTTAGCTCAAGGTTAAATGTTGACAATACCTTGCTTTTTTTTTTTTCATATTTTGCAACACAGCTCTGACTACAAAAGTGAATCATAGTGATTATAATTTAATCAACCTAAATAACCTTTGGTCCACTTACTGATGTTCTTTTAAACTGTAGTCTTTTTTTTATATATAAAATAAACCTAAAATCTTCTTGTCAAGATTCATATTTAATGTTTGAACATAAAACATATTTTTTATTTAAATCTAAACACTAAAACTTACAATTGATCAGTTTAATTTTCATTGAATAGTAAATGTTTTTTATCAATCATTTTTCTGGTTTCTAGAAGATTTTTAAAACTACAGTTGTTGCTCTTTGACTTTGATTTTTCCCACAATGCTCCTCTGAAGCCAGAGTAATTGTAATAAATAATAACATGGAAGAAAAAATGCTGAAGCTGTGTGTCACGTTTTAAAACCCGTCTTTGCGGAAGTTGCACAGCTCTTTGAGGAGATATGTTGAAATTCACAGAGGCCATCTTTGCAGGCAGATGGGCTTGGCAGGGAGTGGGAAGTGTTATGGGGTGAAAATTAATGCGCATATAAGGCTGTGTTTGCCAGTTAGGGCGCAGGCTCAACGCCTCCTGGGCTATGTTTGAGCAAAGCTTTGTGAGGGGTTAGGATCTAAAGCCCTTACAATGCATTACACAGCTGATAAAGCAATCTGTGAGGACGTTCCTGAAAGCTGCAGCTTCTCTCCTCCTCCATGACTGTTGGCATCATAGATTTGCCTTTTTGTCAAAACATACTCCAGCTTCATGTCAGCGCACCAACATCTATGCTTGGAGCTATTATAATAAATACACTGTTTCCTTCCATATTTTCATTTGCTGTTGAAACTGGAAGTTTTTATCAGTTTTAATGTTCTCTTTATTGGTATTGTGCATAAGATTTTTATAATTGAAACATAATTCCTATTTTTATTATATATTTTTACATCTAGGGTTATGAATTTGTCATTTGTTACAAGCATACGAATTTATTTTCACACACAGTGCAGAATAATTCTGTCTTATTATTGTAGCGTAACACTCAAAGCAAAACTCCAAAACTGGCCAATTTATGTCACAAAAACAACATTGCATATTTAGCATGCATAAAAAATAAAACTTTTTGTTATGCATACAGCATTCAAATGATCCTAAAAGAAACTCAAAACCAAAAAAAAGATGCTACATGGAAAATGCATTATTTATTTATTTATTTATTTTTACCTCCCACTCATCAACAAAACAAAGTTCTCTTCCTCAGTTCAAGCTCTTCCATAAAAAAGCTGCATTTACTTGAACATTTTAAAAACATATTTGTGGGCTTCTTTTCATTAACTACTACACAATATAAGAATGTTTTCAGCAAGTTAGACATTAAAAACGTTTGCTTCTGTATAAAAAATAAATAAAATCCCTGAACTGAAGACTATAGCTTTTCAATGGGACCTATTCAATTTAATTCAATTTTGTTTATATAGTGCCAAACAACGACAAGAGTTATCTCAAGGCACTTCACATAAGAAACATTCCAATCCAGGTCAGTTCATTAAGCCAATCAGAAAAAAATGTTTCCTATATAAGGAACCCATCAAATTGCATCAAGACTTTACAGTAATCCTCATTCTAAGCAAGCATTTAGCGACAGTGGAGAGGAAAACTCCCTTTTAACAGGAATAAACCTCCAGAGGATCCTGGCTCAGCATAAGCAGCCATCCACCACGACTCACTGGGGATCGAGAAGACCGAGCAGACACACACACACACACACACACACACACACACACACACACACACACACACACACACACACACACACACACACACACCAAGCAATGTGTCTATGGTTACATTGTGATTTCTCAGTAAATATTTTATTTGGCGAGAGATAAACTTTATTGTATTTATCCTAGTGAATCTGTAATTAAACGGGTAAACTAGCAGTAGCACATCCAATGTCAAGGAAAGCAAAAAGTTATTATCAGGAGAGGGAGAATGTTTAAGTGTTTAGCAGCAGTGTGCTAGACGATGGCCCCCTCCATGAGGCCACCACAGCTCAGCAGAACACCATTGTAGCTTCTTCTGGGGAGAAAAACACTTAGAGAAAAAATAAAGTTAACTGCTGAAATAGCAGAAAATAATACAGTTAAAGACAGTGTTGGGAACGTTACTTTAAAAAAGTAATTAGTTATAGTTACTGATTACTTTGTCAAAAAAGTAACTCAGTTACTAACTGAGTTACAAGATCACAAAAGTAACTAATTACCAACAAAAGTTACTACTTAGTTACTTTTTTCATTAAAGAATGCAAGAATTACTACAATAGTAAAATATAAATGACTAATGACTGAACATAATAAAATGTATGTCCAAATGTTTTATGTAAACCTGAATAATTTAAACAAATACGCACTTAACAGGAGGAACTACTAATAGGAACATTACACTAATCTAGACTATTAAAAGGTCACTGTGTGATATTTAACAAGACCCCAATCAGCTAAAAACTAAAATTGCAAATAGAAACACCTGTAAAGGTTCCCGAGCCTTTAAATTGTCTCTCAGTCTAGTTAAATTACAGAAATAAATGTTATTTTGCACAGTATTCTAATTTTTCCAGCTTCACATAATTGTGTGTTTTTAGCAGCATTTCTGTTGCTGCTAATCTAGTAACGGTTAAATAAATAAATAAATATCCTTTAAAATGACACTAGAAGAGGCACAAGCCTGATGGAGGACTTAAATGTACTAACGTGGGTCAGACCCAACCACAGAAGAGCTGAAGCTGGGTGGTAAACACACACAGGTAGTTCTAATAACACCTGAGCTCCATGACGTTTGAGACTGATGCATCAGTGTTACAGCGGGACTAAAGACATGATCAGGAACAGGTTACAGCTGGATGATCTAGGAAGGCAGAAGATCAGGACGTCTGAGCGGTGAACAGGTGAGCGGACCTTCGGGACGTCCCGCTGTCACGCTAAGGGCACGGCTGCAGATCCGCAGATTTGCTGCTGCAGCAACAAATCTGCGGGGGGTCTGCAGCCGTAGATATACATCACGTCTTCCTCGTTCTTCACGGGCCGTGACGCACTTGGATGAAAACATCTGCCTCTTTAGCTCCTGATCAGCTGATGATGACAGCTTCAACACACCACGCTGCTTCACGCACGCATTTTCTTATCAGTAACAGAAACGATCGTTTTGTTAAAAGAAGACGTAATTAATTAGTTTGCTCGTTACAGAAAGAAATATTTTTTATTAACGCGGTTATTTTAAACGGCATTATTCCCGTCATTGCTTTGATGTGCATTCAGCGACTGAGACGGTGAAGGTCTCCGCCCACCCGGCCAATCATCATGGTGTTTGTAAGTGCTTTACCGACTCCTCTCTCTCCCTGGCTGCAGCTGAAGTGTGGCGGTCAGAAAGGCTCACGCTGTTGCTCAATGTTCGACAAGCACATAGTAACGCACAACCTTCCGTCCCCAGTAACGGTAACGGCGTTGCAACGGCGGGAAAAGTAATTAATTAGATTATTCCGTTACCTATAAAAGAACGCCGTTAGAAACGCCGTTATACTTAAATGGCGTTACTCCCAACACTGGTTAAAGAGCAGATTGTAGAAGAAAGTAGTCGAGTGTGAAAAGTGGTCAGTGTATCCTCCAGCAGTCTAAGCCTATTGCAGCATAACTACAGAGATAACTCTGGATAACCTAACCTTTTTAGATGGAGGCATGTTGGAGGCAGGGCAAGGGAGAGCCGTCTTTACCGACTGTACACTCCACCTCCCTCTACTCGCCCACTTGTCCAGATCTAGGCTAACATCAGATTTTAACTATAGGCCCTATCAAATAAAAATGTTTTAAACCTATTCTTAAAAGTAGACAAGGTGTCTGCCTCACGGACTAAAGCTGGGAGCTGGTTCCACAGGAGAGAAGCCTGATAACTAAAAGATCTGCCTCCCATCCTAATTTTAGATATTCTGGGAACACCAGTAAACCTGCGGCCTGAGATCGAAGTGCTTGGTTAGGAACGTATGGAACAATCAGGTCACTGATGTAATGGAGCTTGATTGTTAAGAGCTTTATATGTGAGAAGAAGGAGCTTAAAATCTATTCTGACTTTAACAGGTAGCCAATGTAGGGAAGCTAAGACAGGAGAGAAATGATCTCTCTTTGTAATTCTCATCAGAACTCTAGCTGCAGCATTTTGGACAAGCTGAAGACTTTTAACTACATTCCGTGGACTTCCTGAGAGTAATGAATTACAGTAATCCAGTCTTGATGTAATAAATGCATGAACTAGTTTTTCAGCATCACTCCTGGAAAGGATGCTTCTAATCTTAGCAATATTCTGAAGGTGGAAAAAGGAAATCCTACAAACTTGTTTAACTTGGGATTTGAATATGTCCTGGTCAAAGATAACACCAAGGTTCCTTACTTTGTTCTCAGAAATTAATGTAATGCCATTCAGGTCAGGTGATTGACTAAGCTATTTCCTTTTCTGGATTTCTCGTCCAAAGATGAGAACTTCTGTCTTGTCTTGATTTAAAAGCAAAAAGTTTAGAGTCATCCATTTTTTTTATGTCCTCAAGACAAGCCTGTAATCTACCCAACCGATTAGGTTCATCAGGGTTAATGGATAAACATAACTGAGTATCGTCAGCATAACAGTGAAAGTTTATCCCATGCTGTCTAATGATTTTATCAATTGGGAGCATATACAGTGGGGCAAAAAAGTATTTAGTCAGCCACCGATTGTGCAAGTTCTCCCACTTAAAATGATGACAGAGGTCAGTAATTTACATCATAGGTACACTTCAACTGTGAGAGACAGAATGTGAAAAAAAAATCCATGAATTCACATGGCAGGATTTTTAAAGAATTTATTTGTAAATCAGGGTGGAAAATAAGTATTTGGTCACTTCAAACAAGGAAAATCTCTGGCTCTCACAGACCTGTAACGTCTTCTTTAAGAAGCTTTTCTGTCCTCTACTCGTTACCTGTATTAATGGCACCTGTTTGAACTCATTATCTGTATAAAAGACACCTGTCCACAGCCTCAAACAGTCAGACTTCAAACTCCACTATGGCCAAGACCAAAGAGCTTTCGAGGGACACCAGGAAATGAATTGTAGACCTGCACCAGACTGGGAAGAGTGAATCTACAATAGGCAAGCAGCTTGGTGTGAAAAAATCAACTGTGGGAGCAATTCTCAGAAAATGGAAGACATACAAGACCACTGATCATCTCCCTCGATCTGGGACTCCACGCAAGATCTCATCCCGTGGGGTCAAAATAATCATGAGAACGGTGAGCAAGAATCCGGGGACCTGGTGAATGACCTGCAGAGAGCTGGGACCACAGTAACAAAGGTCACCATCAGTAAAACACTACAACGGCAGGGAATCAAATCCTGCAGTGCCAGACGTGTTCCGCTGCTGAAGCCAGTGCATGTCCAGGCCCGTCTGAAGTTTGCCAGAGAGCACATGGATGATACAGCAGAGGATTGGGAGAATGTCATGTGGTCAGATGAAACCAAAGTAGAACTTTTTGGTATAAACTCAACTCGTTTTGTTTGGAGGAAGAAGAATACTGAGTTGCATCCCAAGAACACCATACCTACTGTGAAGCATGGGGGTGGGAACATCATGCTTTGGGGCTGTTTTTCTGCTAAGGGGACAGGACGACTGATCCGTGTTAAGGACAGAATGAATGGGGCCATGTATCGTGAGATTCTGAGCCAAAACCTCCTTCCATCAGTGAGAGCTTTGAAGATGAAACGTGGCTGGGTCTTCCAACACGACAATGATCCCAAACACACCGCCCGGGCAACAAAGGAGTGGCTCCGTGAGAAACATTTGAAAGTCCTGGAGAGGCCTAGCCAGTCTCCAGACCTCAACCCCATAGAAAATCTGTGGAGGGAGTTGAAAGTCCGTGTTGCTCGGCAACAGCTCCAAAACATCACTGCTCTCGAGAAGATCTGCATGGAGGAATGGGCCAAAATACCAGCTACTGTGTGTGTGAACCTGGTAAAGACCTATAGTAATCGTTTGACCTCTGTTATTGCCAACAAAGGTTATGTTACAAAGTATTGAGTTGAATTTTTGTTAGTGACCAAATACTTATTTTCCACCCTGATTTACAAATAAATTCTTTAAAAATCCTGCCATGTGAATTCATGGATTTTTTTTTCACATTCTGTCTCTCACAGTTGAAGTGTACCTATGTTGAAAATGACTGACCTCTGTCATCATTTTAAGTGGGAGAACTTGCACAATCGGTGGCTGACTAAATACTTTTTTGCCCCACTGTATATAGAATAAAGACTTGGTCCAAACATTGAACCCTGTGGTACTCCACAAGTAACCCTGGAGTATGAAGAAGATTTGTCATGTACATTTACAAAATGAAATCTATCAGACAGGTAGGATTTAAACCAGCCTAGCGCTGTTCCTTTGATCCCTACAAC